>NC_090857.1:12567500-12675000 GCF_024217435.2 Syngnathus scovelli | reverse complement strand
CACTCGGTTGCTTAACCCTTGTGCAGTATCTGTCCATTTTCTGGACATTTTTTCCACATATAAGGTGTTTCATCAAAGGCCAAACATTAAAAAAAAAAAACTGAGGAGCTGAAATTTCACGCAGATGTTCAGAACATGTCAATAGTCAAAATGGCTTCATGCTGTCATTTCTAAGTTAGATATTTTTTAAAGTGCATTGGCTTCATATTTTTTACCCTTCCTTCCGTATTTTGCCAAATTTTGGCAAATTCAAGTCAAGCCAAGGTTATCAGACACTCACAGAGACAGGCTGGCTGCAAGAGAACGCCACCGTCTTCTGAACTCCCTTTCACTGCGGTGGTACAATTGGACTCAATTGAAACCGACTACGCAGAAGGACGCCATCTTTGTACGCGTGGAGAGCACCCACTCGGCGTCTATCTCCAGCTGCACATACAGCAGCGGATATTTGAGCCACCTCCTGCCAAATAAACCCAACGGCGCCATCGGAAGGAAGCTGATGGTGCCAAGGGCAATAGGAGACCGGCCGAGGAGGGACACTGACGACTTGCCGCCCGATCAGGTGTCGTGCGCCGGCGACGTGTCGGGACGCCGCCGTGTCGTTCGTCTGGAGCGAAACCGGTGAGTTGGCACTGGATTTGGGTCGGCAAAAGTACGGAAAACGAGTCTCGAGTCGGGCCCGTCCTTTCTCATCGCTTCCCTTCGCGACCGCCGTTTCGGGACCCACGACAGCGTTGCGACCCCGGTTGCTTGGGTAAGCCGGGGGGACGCTTGCTCCAAAAGGTGAACACCATTCTCAGTGCCTCGGTACTTTGTGCACTTTTCAACATGTATTATTACAGATGATTGCCTATGGTCTTTTGGCCTATATTGACTATTATCTACCTGAACGTTCTGGATCAATCCGTAAGGACCACTGGCAGTCATTCGCACAGGCCAGCCATAGTCTACTATGGTGGTGGCACGATGGATTACAGGCTATTGCCCAGAGACGTTCTCACTTTCTGGATCTCTAGAAATACAAGACTTTCTAATCTGTCTGGGCTACAATCTCCACTGTATTCCTTTTTTCTATTGCAGCAAATTATTGACTCTCCCTTTCTATTATATGTTAAAACCTCATTGAAAGAAAACTGCAATACTCCTAAAAAAACTTTTATCTATGTGCTCAGGCACAATTTAATCATTCTCTTATCTCAGGCAATATACATCCAAACCCAGGTCCAGCTATTCTTAATCAGAATGTTTCTATTTTGTCATTTGCTGATTTTTGTGATCGCACATCTAAGGGTTTTTTACATATTAACATTCACAGCTTGTTACCCAAATTTGATTGGTTGAAATCATGGATTCATACTGCTACTCCTGATGTTCTTGCTATTTCAGAATCATGGCTTAGAAAAAGTACTGTCAATTCTGTAATTTCTATACCAGGTTACACTGTTTTCCGTCAGGACAGAGCCACCAAAGGGGGTGGTGTTGCTTTATATATAAAAGACCATCTGCAATGAACTATTTTCCTATCAAGGTCTGTCCCTAAGCAATTGGAATTATTAGTGGTAAAGATAAAACTGTCTAATAACTTCTCCCTTTCTGTTGCTGTCTGCTACAGACTACCTTCTGCCCCTGTCTCATCTTTAACTACCCTCAGTGAACTCTTGGCCCCACATATCTCCTCTGAGTTCATTCTTTTAGGTGATCTAAATTGGGATATAACTAACCCACCGGAACTGGTTGTGCAACAATTTGATGCCCTAAACCTCTTTCAAATTATATCTGAACCTACTAGACATAACCTGAAATCTCCTTCTTCTGCCACACTGCTAGATGTTATCCTTACAAACGCTCCCTCTAATTATAAGTCTGGTGTTTTTAGCCAAGATCTGAGTGATCGTTGTGCTATTGCTTGCATACGCTCTGGTTCTTCGGTTAAACGCCCACCCATGATGGTCTATAAAGGCTCCCTGAAAAAATTTAACCTAGACGTCTTTCTCCAGGACATTGCTGCAGTGTGCTGGGAAAAAAATTAACACTTTTTCTACTGTAGATGCTGCCTGGTTCTACTTCAAATCGACTTTTGGACCGATCATCAATAAACATGCTCCGCTCATTAAACTGCGAATCAAAGACCGCTGCAGTCCCTGGTTTTCCCGAGATCTGGCTGTGTTAATCCGTCAAAAGAACACCTTATGGTGGAAAGCCCGTTCCTCCCAGTCGCCAAGTGATTGGCTTGCTTTTCGGCAATATAGAAACAAATGCACACAGGCAATCAGAAAAACCAAAATCACCTATTTTCTGGATAAATTTGCATCCTGTTCCTCTGATGCCCAAATATTTTGGAAAACAGTGAAATCCATGGAAAATAAATTGACACCTCCCCTATTTCCCAGTGCTATGACTTTTGGTGAACATTTTGTTAATTCAGCTATTAATCTCCCAATCATACCCCCCCACCGCTGCCATTTTACATTCATCTATGTGTTCTAGCCCAGTGAGGTTCTCCTTTAGACCCATCCTGACCTCAGAGGTTTTTGAGGAACTCTCTAAGCTGGACACTAATAAGTCGGCAGGTTATGACAAGTTGGACCCAAGATTTTTAAAAATTGTTGCTCCCATTATTGCTGCCCCCATCTCACGGCTTTTTAATATGTCCCTGGGGTTGTCTGTCTTTCCTCCAGACTGGAAATTCGCATTGATTACTCCACTCTTTAAAGGAGGTTTTGGCTCTGTCCCCAACTGTTATAGACCTATTTCCATCCTGCCCTACTTGGCTAAGGTCTTAGAAAAACTGTTCCACAAACAGCTCAGTCTTTTTTTGGCCTCTAATAACATCCTGTCCGAACTGCAGTCTGGGTTCCGGCCTGGCTATGGATGCACAACAGGTACTTTGAAAGTCCTAGACGGTATCATTACTTCCCTGGATTCCAAGCAGATTTGTGTTGCTGCCTTCATTGACCTGACGAAAGCCTTTGACTCCGCCATCCATTCCATCCTCCTGCAGAGGCTCTCTATTATTGGCCTGTCATCACAAGCATGTGATTGGTTTGCCAACTACCTAAATAATCGCCTCCATCAAATTAAATTAGAAAATATTCTTTCTGACCCTCTCACCAACTCCAAAGGGGTTCCTCAAGGCTCGATCCTAGGCCCATTGCTGTTCTCCATTTACATTAATGATGTAGTCAAGTATGTCGGCAGTTCAAAGATCCACTTTTATGCTGATGATACTATTCTATACTCTGAAGGTCCCTCTCTCCATTCTGCAGCATCCTCATTACAACTTAGCTTCACCTCCGTTGAACAATACTTCCATAATCTCCATCTCCTTCTTAACACTAAGAAAAGCAAATGCATACATTTTTAACCAGTCTCGTGCTTCCAACAATACCCCTAAAATATTTTGTGCAGATGGCACTGAACTCGAGTTTGTAAATTGTTACAAATATCTAGGTTTATGGTTGGACTCGTCCCTCTCCTTCACTACCCACATAAAACACCTACAGTCAAAAGTCAAATCTCGTCTATCGCAATAAGGCCTCCTTCACCCGTGCAGCTCGACACTCTCTTGTCAAAATGGCCATCCTGCCCATTTTTGATTATGGCGACACCATCTATAGCAGGGGTCTCAAACTCCAGTCCTCGGGGGCCGCATTCCTACATGTTTTCCAAGTTTCCCTCGTTAAACACACCTGATTCAATTATCAGGCTCCTGCAGAACGTGAGGATGAACTGATCATTTGAATCAGGTGTGTTTAACGAGGGAAACTTGGAAAACATGTAGGAATGCGGCCCCCGAGGATTGGAGTTTGAGACCCCTAATCTATAGGATGGCATCCCACTCCACTCTCAATAAGCTGGACCCTCTTCACCACTCCGCTATCCGTTTCGCCACAGGTGCGCACTTCTCCACTCACCACTGTGATTTGTATAAATGAATTGATTGGACATCGCTCCACATCCGACGACTTCACCATTGGTTTCACCTCATATACAAATCCATACTTGGGATGTCACCTCCCTATCTCTCCTCCCTCCTGCACCGTCATCATTGTTCCCTCAATCTCAGGTCAAGTAATCTTATTAAATTCACCATACCCAAAGTACGTACAGTTTTTGGTCGAAACTCCTTCCATTTTTCTGCAGCTTATGTTTGGAATACTATGCAAAATACCCTTAAATTCACTGTCATCACATCATTTACAGTTTTTAACCAAAAATTGCAACAGGTTTTAACCAACTCTTGCAGCTGTTAGTTTAAATATGTTGTTATATTGTATAGGTTTATTGTTCCTGGTTGTTGTTCTTAATTTTTGATTGTGTATTTATATAACCTTGTTTTATGTATTTATTTATTTTTTAGCACGCCATCCCCCGCAACCTCAAAGTGCCATTGTTCTTTGGGTCAGGCCGCAGTTGTAAATAAGAACTTGTTCTTAATTGTTTGCCTAGGTAAATAAAGGTTAAAAAAAATAAAAAGTAAAAAAATAATAAAAATTTATATACGTAGCCCTAAATCACAAGCAAGTTTCAAAGGGCTTCACATGTACAAAAATTGACAATTGTTCTCAAACATCCCCTGATCTTAAACTCCCAGGAGGGCAAAGAAAAACTCAGAAAACCCTACTGGGGGGGAAACTAGAAACCTTGAGAAGAGACCACAGATGGGAGGATCCCCCTTCCAGGATGACCAGGCTGCAATGAATTCAGAGAGGTCACATAGAACACATGATATAAAACATTCCAAAGAAAAAGTGGATGTCCAATTCAAAATGAAGAGCTGCAGGAGGTGCATTCAATTGTCTGGCAGTGTCTTTGAGGGTGGTAATCCACCACAGTTCCCTCATCCCGATTGGTCCATGAGAAATCCAGACAGCCGTTATCAGTTTGGGTGTCACCTAACCCCCCCAGCTGAATTCTCAATCATTTTCTGTGATGCCCCCCCCAGGGAGAAGAAAACATTTAGCGCCCCCCCATGTTATTAACATGAAAGAAAACAAAATATAAATAAAAAAGAATGATCAACTTACAAGAAATAACTTTATTAATAACATTGTTTTTTAGTCTGTAACAGAACAGATTCAATGTGCATCACTTTGCCTGAAATCAAAAAATAAATTATAATTATTTAAATTATAAACATTCTTGACCAACTGCCATTTTATGCTGAAAAAATACAATAAAATAGTAATAAACATATATGATATTAAATTAAATAACAGCAATAAATAACATTCAATTCAAAGTAATCAGCAAAATTAACTCAGGAGCACAACATACAAAACATTTTAACCTACAAAACAAAAATGAATAAAACAATTTGTGCTGTTTTTTACAATCAAAATGAGGCAGCATGACGGAGACCATATCCACGCCTGCAGGTAGTAGCAGCTCTTCTGCAATGGTGTGGTTTTTTTTTTTTTGCACTGAGCAATTTGGTGCGCTGCTTTATATGATGCTTACAGTGCTTGCTGATTGACAGAAGTAGCATTCACAACATGGGATAATTGTTGGCAATATTCAGCCCGTTTTTGCTGAAAAACCTCAAGCATCTTATCAGCGTGATTGGGGTGCAATGACTTTAAGTGCCGCCTTAATATATTTGGCTTCATACTGTCCACTGCCAACATTGTAAGGCACAGTAAGCACACCGGTCTTTCCTCGTCTCCCATCGTAGTCACACTGAAGCCGAGCGCTACGTACGCTTCATCATATTTCCTTGTCTTAGCTTTCGTGTGACTCTCAATTCTCTTATTTCCGTCTCTCTCCGCCGTTCTTCTCAACCCAGTTAAGTATTTTTCCATGGTGTCCCACTGCACTTTTTATCGCCTGCTTTGTGCTGTGTGTGCGTAGTGAATACTCCTTGTGCACACTCTTACAGTGATACCGCCACTCCCACCTACTGCAGTGGATGTCTAATTACCCTTTAATCTAGTATAGCCAAAAGAAAAGCATGTTCCCTGGTGTCAGGTCTAAATACGATCAGACATTAAATCACACGCTGGAATGAAGAGGAGAAGACAACCAGAACAGGTTTACTCGCGAGAAGAACGATAGAGAAAGCAATCCCAGTTACAACCTCCATCAATTCTGAGTCTTTACTCCACGTGCCCCTCTTTTTAATGTTATGGTTGCCCTGGTTACAGAGGCGTTGCTACACTAAGGGAGGGGAGATTGTGTCTGTAGCAACGCTGATTAGCTAAAGAATGTAGTGTGGTGTGAATTAGCACTTCATTGTTGGCTCGTGACCCCCGCAGAGGCTGTCCTCTTTCCTCAACCAGCCGTCTTCCCTCACAGTTGGCTGACTCGTCCTCGACTGTGATCAAATACCTTGAAGCACGTTGATTGCCGCTCTGCTGCGGAACAAATGCAACTAAACCTTTGCTAACTTTATCTACTTGGTAAATTATCACACAATAATAATAAGTAACTTGTCCTAAACACTTCAACACACATTAAGCAAACGTGAGGTAACTGGTATGCAGTTCCTTAAACAAACATTGAGTAAATACGGGATAACTTGTATGCAACTACTGTAATTTCTGGACTATAAGTCGCGGTTTTTTTTTTCATAGTTTGGGTGGTGGGGCGACTTATACTCAGGAGCGACTTATATATGTTTTTTTTCCACAAATTTTTACTTGATCATTAAGACATCACTTACAAGTATAGTTGACCACTTTCCATGTTATTTTTAGTATAGTTGATAACTTCACCTGCTTTTATATCTTTATCTTGAACATATTCAAAACATAAAAAATAGAGAAAACATCAAATAAAGCAATTAACACTTTAAAGCACCATATCCAAGTCCACTGTCTGCTGTATGTACACTTGCTCCATTTTTGCTCCTCTTATATTTATTATTATTATTTATTATTTGTTTATTTATCATTTATTCAACACTCTTATCTATTCATTGTTTGTGCCTTCTTGTTTTTTTTTGTGTTGCTTGTATGCATTTGTGTACTATCTCACCGAGGGATAGTGGGAACGTAATTTCAATCTCTGTGTCTTGGTATATGAAAAAAAATCGACAATAAAGCAGGCTTTGACTTTGCTAAAACAACCAAATAAACAAAACAAAAAACTACATCTGAAAAAAAAAATATTTTCAGACGAAACTGGATGAGGGCGCTCTAAATTTCACCGTTGGCCGTGACTCATCAACTGGGTGGGCTTAAGAAAAATGGCACCAAAAAGAAACTCATATTTTGCAGGTTACAAACTTCAAGTTGTAAAATATGCAGCTGAAAACAGTAATCGAGCAGCAGAAAGAAAGTTTGGAGAACCGTGATGTACCAAGGGATTACTATTTCAAGTGACGTCAGTGGCACGGCGCGGCGCTTGTTTACATAAAGGACAAACGTACCCACGTAAGGGCTACCGGCATCATTAGCGGTGATCATTTCTAAGTGACACGGAGGACAAAGAGTTTGAAGGAATTAAGGATTTGGAGTGACATAGAAGGTTTGAAAAACTATTATGGCTTTTACGCATGCCCGGTCCTACTCTACTGAGTCGGGGGCCGGCGCTCGGCCGAGTGGCTGTCCGTGAACGGTGCATGGGGCTCGGACATGGCCATTACGCACGCCCGGTCCTATGCCATGGAGCTCTCGTGTCTGGAAGTCCACGCCGCCACACGCTTGGAAGTTTGTTTTGTTTAATAAAGAGCCGTTTACCAAATCCACGTCTATCCTTGTACTTTGTTAACGCTACAATATAGTTATATACTAGATCTGTGGAATAAGGACGAGGCTGACGTCAGGGCACACGTGCGGCGATGTTGACAAAGGACGAGGAATTTGATCGATGGATTTAATGGATTTAAAGCGCACGGATGGTTTGATAATATCATTGCCTATATTATAGTTATTTGAAATATAGTTTATCTATCGTTATATGAGCCTGTGGAATATTTTGAAGTGCAAGCGCCCTCAGCCGCGCGCACCCATTGTTGACAAAGAACGATCGATGGATTTAATGAATTGGAGTGACACCGAAGATTTTATAAACGTGTTATTCATGTAATCGTTTTCTTTAATAACTCTATATGTTACGTCAGGCCCATTCTCAGCTCTTCGTTTGTGTTTGTCACGTTAGCATACCTATCGTTTAGCCTGTTGCTATCGTATCGAACATCGATGGATTTAATGAATTGGAGTGACACCGATGGTTTTATAAACATGTTATTTATGTAATAGTTGTCCTAAATCACTCTATATGTTACGTCAGGCCCGTTCTCAGCTCCTCGTTTGTGTTTGTCACGTTAGCATACCTATCGTTTAGCCTGTTGCTATCGTATCGAACGATCGATGGATTTAATGAATTGGAGTGACACCAATGGTTTTATAAACATGTTATTCATGTAATAGTTGTCCTTAATCACTCTATATGTTACGTCAGGCCCGTTCTCAGCTCTTTATTTGTGTTTGTCACGTTAGCATACCTATCGTTTAGCCTGTTGTTGCTATCGTTTAGCCTGTTGTTGCTCGTTCATGACTGTTTTTGGTGTGGGATTTTGTCGAATAAATTGCCCCCCAAAATGCGACTTATACTCAGGAGCGACTTATAGTCCGAAAAATACGGTACTTCTAACTGTATATAACCCTTAACGAAGAAAAACAGTTCTGATCAACTACAATCTATGAACCAAACCTACAGCTAACTAAAAGGAGTGAAGTTCCTGTGAATCAAATAAAGAACATTTCACCTATGCAAATAAGCCCTGCTCATTGTTAGTGAAGGCCTCTTACGGGAACAAAAACACACAGACAACATAAGGACAGGAAGGATACAAATGGCTGACAGGGATCAAAAGACATCCCTATCACTAAAAAGGAAGAACCTAGATCAAAGGAAAGATAAACTCGTAAAGGCGAGGCCTCCAAGTCTGGCAGGCCAAGGCTTCCCTTAAATTATTCCAACACCTGGTGTCACACGCGCCCCCCCCCCCCCTTTTTGGTAATGCATCGTACCCCCCCAGGGGGGCGCGCCCCACCATTTGAGAAGGACTGGGTTAATTCAATGCCATGTCATAAAAATGTGTCTTTAATCGTGTCTTAAATGTTTCTACTGAGGTAGCAGTTCTGATATGTATCGGTAGGGCATTCCAAGCTCTAGAAAATACTCTAGACCCTGCAGACTTCTTTTTGGCCCTTGGGGTCACTAAAAGGCTAGCGTTTTGAAAAACGGAGGTTACGGGACGGAACGTAAGGAACAACTAGGTCAACGAGATACGAAGGCGCTAAGCCATGCAGTGATTTATAGGTTAATAGAAGAACCTTGAAGTCACATCTTAAATGGACCGGGGGCCAATGTAAATTGGATAATATTGGGGTGATGTGATCAAATGTTCTCGTCTGCGTGAGCAGTCTCACCGCAGCATTTTGTACTAACTGTAAACTTTCAATACTGAATTTAGGAAGACCAGAGAATAATGGGTTACAGTAGTCAAGGCGCAACATAATAAACGCATGTATAATAGTTTCCGCATCACGAGTCAAAAGAAACGGACGAATCTTAGCAATATTAGGGAGGTGAAAAAACGCAATTCTAGTTATGTTCTTAATGTGTTTTTGAAAGGAGAGCGTTTGGTCAAATATAACTCCGAGATTAGTTACAGTATCATGAGAGATAGTAAATGTATCCATTTATATAGTGGTTTCCTTAAATAAGGAATGATAACAAGCAGGACAAATGATCAACATCTCAGTTTTATCTAGGGTTAAGACGTAGGAAATTAACAGACATCCATCGTTTAATCTCTGCAAAGCAGGCCTCAAGATTATTATTATTTGTCGTCGATAATGGCATATACAGGACTGGCTCAGATAATTAGAATATTGTGATAAAGTTCTTTATTTTCTGTAATGCAATTAAAAAAACTAAAATGTCATACATTCTAGATTCATTTCAAATCAACTGAAATATTGCAAGCCTTTTACTATTTTAATATTGCTGATTATGGCATACAGTTTAAGAAAACTCAACTATCCTATCTCAAAACATTAGAATATCATGAAAAAGTATCCTAGTAGGGTATTCAACTAATCACTTGAATCGTCTAATTAACTCGAAACACCTGCAAGGGTTTCCTGAGTCTTGAAAAACACTCAGCTTGGTTCAGTAAACTAAATCACAAGTATGGGGAAGACTTCACCGGTTCTTTTATATCAAACAAATTATTTTAGGTGCATTAACTGACATGTTTTGGCGGGTTCTTCCGCCTTCATCAGAGTGTCACTGATGTGGTTGTGACGCGTCAGCTGATAAAGACGAACTTAGATGAACAAGATGAACTTAGTACAACTATGGGGAAGACCGCTGATCTGACTGCTGTCCAAAGGACCATCATTGACACTCTCCATTAGGAGGGTAAGACACAAAAATAAATTTCTCAAAGAGCAAGCTGTTCACAGAGTGCACATCCACAAAAAGTCTGTTGGAAGGGGGAAATGTGGCAGAAAACGCTGCACAACCAAGAGAGATGACCACAGCCTTAACAGCATTGTGAAGAAGAGTCGCTTCCAGAATTTGGGGGAGCTTCAAAGACAGTGGACTGAAGCTGGAGTCCAGGTATCAAAAGCCACTGTTCACAGACGTGTCCGGGAAATGGGCTACGATAGCCGTATTCCTATGGTGAAGCCACTTCTGAAGCGTCTGACTTGGGCTATGGAAAAGAAACACTGAACAGTTGCAGAGTGGTCCAAAGTCCTCTTTTCAGACGAAAGCAAGTTTTGTATTTCATTTGGAAGTCAAGGCGCCAGAGTCTGGAGAAAGGCTGGAGAGGAGCAAAATCCAAGTTACTTGAAATCCAGTGTGAAATTCCCACAGTCAGCGATGGTTTGGGGAGCCATGTCAGCTTCTGGTGTTGGTCCACTGCGTTTCATCAAGTCCAGAGTAAATGCAGATTTTAGAGCACTACATGCTTCCGTCTGCTGAAAAGCTCTATGGAGATGATGATTTCATTTCCCAGCATGATCTGGCACCTGCCCACACTGCCAAAACCACCAGTAAATGATGTACTGACCATGGCATTACTGTCCTCGATTGGCCTGCCGATTCCCCTGACATGAACCCCATAGAGAATTTGTGGGGTATTGTGAAGATGAAGCTGAAAGACACCAGACCCAACAATGCAAATGAGCTAAAGGCCGCTATTGAAGCATCCTGGGCATCCATAACACCTCAGCAATGCCACAGGCTGATTGCCTCCATGCCACGCCGCATTGATGCAGTAATTCATGCAAAAGGATTCCCAACCAAGTACTGAGTGCATTAATAGACATTTTCAAATGTTTGATTTTGTTTTGCTGTTATAAATCTTTTTTTTTTTTACTTGGTCTGAGGAAATATTCAAATTTTATAAGATTGGATTTTTGAGTTTTCTTAACCTGCAAGCCATAATCAGCAATATTAAAATAATAAAAGGCTCGAAATGATTTGTTGATTTTTTTTAATTGCATTACAGAAAATAAAAAACTTTATCACAATATTCTAATTTTCTGAGACAGTCCTGTATAATTGGGTGTCATCTGCATAACATCGAAAACTAATGTTGTATTTACATATTATGCCCCCAAGCGGAATCAAATAAATACTAAACAGTATTGGTCCGAGTACCGATCCCTGCGGGACACCACACGTAACGTTAGTGAGCTCAGAGGTCGTGTTGCCATGGACCAATCGGTGGTTCCTGTCAGATAGATAGGAGTTAAACCAGCAAAGTGCTGACCCTGAAATACCAAAGCAGGTTTTAAGGCGCTTTAATAAAATATTGAAATCTACAGTGTCGAAGGAGATCGAGTAATAATAGTATCAATGAGGTGTTTGAATCCATAGCTATGTCTCAGTGGAGTGGTTTGCACTAAAACCAGATTGAAACGATTCAAATCGTTTATTGGCGACCATGTAATCAATAAGCTGCTGCGCTACTACTTTTTCAAGAATTCTTGCTATGAATGGCAGATTTGAAACCGGCCTATAATTACTGAGACAGTCCGGGTCCAGGTTTGGTCGCTGAATTGGCGGTTTAATGATAGCTGTTTTAAAGGCTTTTGGCACTATACCAGAAGAAACAGACAGATTAATTACCGTAATTTCCGGACTATAAACCGCGACTTTTTTCCAAAATTTTGGACCCTGCGGCTTATAGTCAGGTGCGGCTTATATAAGATTTTTTTCGAGATTTTTGTGATGACTTGATCACTTTTACTCTTAACACTATTATATACAGTAAAAGCTACAAAACAAACTGACAAATAACTCGTTTTCAAATCAGACGAGTAAAAACTGGTCAAATATTTTAAAAAAAGCTATTATTAAAAGTGAAGACAATTTGCAATTCTAGTAATGACACACGAATTTGATGCACAATTTGTCTTCGCGGGCCACATAGAATGATGTGGCGGGCCGTATCTGGCCCCCGGGCCTTGAGTTTGACACCTGTGCTCTAAACCCTTTCTCTTACTCTGCCATATCACTCAGAGATTACACAAAGCAGTGGCGCTGTTTGGACAATCTGCATTGTAATTGTACTAAGTTCATCTTGTTTTTCCTTTTTTTTAATCACTTCACTGGTTTCTTTTAAATCAAACAAGTTGTTATCAAACAACTTGTTTGATATAAAAGAAACCAGTGAAGTAATCTGCATTGTATTAAAACCCAATCAATCAGCATTTAAATTCAATTCTTCTGACATTTTGCTCACCAAAAACAAGTTGTAATGAATGTGAACTTTTAATGCATTTTATTCAGAAGGTTACTTTGAACCTTAAGCGGCGGCGTGGCGTACTTATGGATTTTTACGGCCTCCGGCCTCCAGGGGGCGCTCCAGCAGGAAGCAAGAGCGGGACAGGCGAAGAAGAGATAATGCGCCGAAGAAGACGCGCTAGTTTGTGTTTACATTTCGCGCATCACGCAGAACGCGATCAAGACGGACATTACTGAAAGGAAGCCTTTATAAACAAACAATCATCATGGGGGACAAAAGAAGTGCTTATGATGCCACTTTTAAGCCAAAGGCAGTCGATGTTGCTGACATTATCTTGTGTCTACTCTGGAGCGTACTTATGGATTTTTACGGCCTCCGGTCTCCAGGGGGCGCTCTAGCAGGAAGCAAGAGCGAGACAGACGAAGAAGAGATAATGCGCCGAAGAAGACGTCTCGCGCATCACGCACACACCCGCATTCACACAAAGACAGGAAGCTTTTATACACAAACCGTCATTATGGGGGATAAAAGAAATGCATATGATGCATAAGACGGCTCTTTTTTTACTTTTACTGGTATGTTTTTTTTAACCAGCCCTGTTCGTGCTGTGCTACCGTGTTGCTGCTGTGTTACTTCCGTGTTGCTGCGGTATTACTGCTGCGTCACAGGCAGTGTTTGGAAAGAAATGTTAAGGTATGTTATTAAAGCTTTAAAAAAAACTTTCTGTGTCCAGTCTTTCTTCGCTAATAACTCGCGTGCACACTTCCGCGTTGCTGCGGTACTACTGCTGCATCACAGGCAATGTTAAGAAAGACATGTTCAAGTATGTTATTAAAACGTTAAAAAGGCTTTCTATGTACTGTCTTTCTTTGTAAAAAACTCATGTGCACGTGCGGCTTATAGTCCGGTGCGGCTTATGTAAGGAAAAAAATGAAATATCCCTAAATTTTAGCTGGTGCGGTTTATAATCCGGTGCGGTTTATAGTCCGGCAATTACGATATGTTTAAGACGGACGCTCCTAAAATCTTAAATAATTCTGTAACGAGTTTGGCTGGAAGCGGGTCGAGTAAACACGTTGTTTATTTAGCCGCACTAACCAATTGTGTAAATCTTTCAAGGGAGACGCTTTTAAAATTTGAGAGGGGTATTGCATGATTGTCAGCGCCCGTAATTGGCAGTCTTGACTGAGTGATTGATCTTGATCTCTTCTCTAATGGATTGAATCTTTTGAGCGAAAAATTTCATGAACTCGTCCGTTGAGTGGAAGGAGCTATCAGAGGTCGGCTGGTGTAGTGTTAGCTTTGCCACCGTATCGAATAAGTATTTAGGATTGGTTTTATTGAGATTAATAATTTGCGAGAAATAATTCGTTTTTGCTAAAATAAGCGCATCCTTGTACAAACCGGATTCGGTTGAAGTTGGGAAATTGTGTAAAATGTAAATAAAAACAAAATACAATGATTTGAAAATCCTTCTCAACCCATATTCAATTGAATGCACTACAAAGACAACATATTTAATGTTCAAACTGATAAATTTAATTATTTTTTGGCCAAATAATAATTAATTTTTCATGGCTGCAACACGTCCAGTAGAAGTTGGGAAAGGTGACAAAAAATACTGAGAAAGCTGAGAAAAGCTCATCAAACACCTATTTGGAACATCCCATATGTGATCAGGCCAATTGGGAATAGGTGGGTACCATGATTGGGTATAAAAGGAGCCTCCCCAAATATGCTCAGTCATTCACAAGCAAGGTTCACCACTTTGCGTGAGAAAATAGTTGAACAGTTTAAGAACAACATTTCTCAAAGCAAAATTGCAAGGAATTTAGAGATTTCAACATCTACGGTCCATAATGCCATCAACAGGTTCCGAGAATCTGGTGAAATCACTGCACGTATGCGCCACGGCCGGAAACCAAGATTGAATGACTATGACCGCACTGCCTTAAAAACCGACATGAGTGTGTGAAGGATACCACCCAATGGGCTCAGGAAAACTTCAGAAAGCCACTGTCAGTAAATACAGTTCATCACTCCATCAATAAGTGCGGGTTAAAACTCTACCATGCAAAATCATTTGTAAGATTATCAATAGAGCCGATATATGCGGGAAATATGGCAGTTGCCGGCGGCAGTAACTCAGAGAACGCAGTCACGGTTACGAAGTTAATATTACGGCTGCTGTAATTTTGATTGCGTTCCTGTCGTTGACAGAGAGCTAAAATTTCAAATTTTATTAGGTAGTGATCAGACATAAATTGACTCCCATTAAAAATCATAATTCATGATTATAAGTGTATTTCCCACCATTACCAAACGAATCCCTTCTATGGCAAGGAATTACAAACTCAAGTCATGAAACTGGTGCTGGGAGTGTTAACAGCTATTATCCAGCAGGTAGAGCCAGAATACAACTCACGATTTTGCGTGTGATTACGTATGTTATTGTAGAGTGAGTTTGCATGCACAGAATCGGCCCGGAACGGTCTTATTTTTGAGAATACTGTTGTGTCTTGGTATGCAATCATGCACAAGAATGTACAGTCACGTACGCGCGTGTCATCCCTCCGCATTTCAGCAAATACATTTTTGCGCACACTACGCATAGGGCAATACGCAGTGCATCATAGTTATTTGTGCTCATGGCACAATATTGCTTTTATTGCCCGTAGAGGGTATGAAATACAAACAAATAAACAATACATATGTATGGATAGGTCTCATGCCGCTGAACATTTTGAGTGGCTGAAAGTAAAAAAGTATGAAAAAATGACTGAGTTATCACATTTCAAAGAGTGTGCCATTTTTTGGACAAAATAATGCGTTTCATGGTCAATTATATTTCACTGCACAATTGAATTTTCAGATTTTTTTCCATCCATCCATCCATCCATCCATCCATCCATCCATCCATCCATCCATCCATCCATCCATCCATCCATCCATCCATCCATCCATCCATCCATCTTCTTCCGCTTATCCGTGGTCGGGTTGCGGGGGCAGCAGCTTCAGGAGGGACTCCCAGACTTCCCTCTCCCCAGCCACTTCATCCAGCTCATCCCGGGGGATCCCAAGGCGTTCCCAGGCCAACTGAGAGACATAGTCTCTCCAGCGCGTCCTGGGTCGTCCCCGGGGTCTCCTACCGGTGGGACATGCCCGGAACACCTCCCCAGGGAGGCGTCCAGGAGGCATCCTGATGAGATGCCTGAGCCACCTCATCTGGCTCCTCTCAACGTGGAGGAGTAGCGATTCTACTCCGAGTCTCTCCCGGATGACCGAGCTTCTCACCCTATCTCTAAGGGAGAGCCCGGACATCCTGCGGAGAAAATTCATTTCGGCCGCTTGTATCCGGGATCTCGTTCTTTCGGTCACGACCCATAGCTCGTGACCATAGGTGAGGGTAGGAGCATAAATCGACCGGTAAATTGAGAGCTTTGTCTTTTGGCTCAGCTCTCTCTTTACCACGACGGACCGGTACAGAGTCCGCATTACTGCCGATGCTGCACCAATCCGCCTGCCGATCCCGCGCTCCATCCTCCCCTCACTCGTGAACAAGACCCCAAGATACTTAAACTAAATGATTAAATGATTTTTTTCCAACAGATTTTTTTACACGGACTCGCGAACATTTGATGTCAGATGTCTGTACTTTCTACATTTTTTTTCAGGTCTCAGATTTTTTCAGGCCAGGAGTCAGTTATGTAACCAGGCCACCCTGGCCTTGCCCACACGTGCATGTTCACACCCACACTTAAATGCATGGGCACAAGCAAAACGCATTTGTGCGCACACACATGCACACAATCATTCTTTGGGTTTTGCTGTGGGTAGTACCGGGAAAAACAAATCAAAATCTAGAATGAGGGCGAGCAAAATAATCAAAAGGTCTCTCTGAGTCTGACTGTCTGTTTGTGTGTGTCCTGAATTGGCCATTCCCTTGCACTGCTCCCTGGACTTGTCTTGCCAGTATACTCTGCATCTGCTGGGAGTGTCAGAACAACCAGCATAATTTTGTTTGTTTGTTTATTTCGAACATTTAAAGAAATACAAGAAAAGAAAGTAAACAATACTGAAAATAATAACTCCATAGTACAATAGAGAAGAAAGAAAAGAAAAAAAACATTGCGTTATAAATTTTCACTTTATCATAAAAATCTTATTTGTTCAAAAGGGAGTACCGTATTTTCCGGACTATAAGTCGCTCCGGAGTATAAGTCGCACCAGCCATAAAATGCCCCAAAAAGTGAAAAAAAACATATATAAGTCGCTCCGGAGTATAAGTCGCATTTTGGGGGCAATTTATTCGACAAAATCCCACACCAAAAACAGTCATGAACGAGCAACAACAGGCTAAACGATAGCAACAACAGGCTAAACGATAGGTATGCTAACGTGACAAACACAAACAAAGAGCTGAGAACGGGCCTGACGTAACATATAGAGTGATTAAGGACAACTATTACATGAATAACATGTTTATAAAACCATCAGTGTCACTCCAATTCATTAAATAGCAACAACAGGCTAAACGATAGGTATGCTAACGTGACAAACTCAAAGAAAGAGCTGAGAACGGGCCTGACGTAACATATAGAGTGATTAAGGACAACTATTACATGAATAACATGTTTATAAAACCATCGGTGTCACTCCAATTCATTAAATAGCAACAACAGGCTAAACGATAGGTATGCTAACTTGACAAACACAAACAAAGAGCTGAGAACGGGCCTGACGTAACATATAGAGTGATTAAGGACAACTATTACATGAATAACATGTTTATAAAACCATCGGTGTCACTCCAATTCATTAAATCCATCGATCGATCTTTGTCAACAATGGGTGCGCACGGCTGAGGGCGCTTGCGCTTCAAAATATTCCACAGGCTCATATAACGATAGATAAACTATATTTTAAATAACTATAATACAAGCCAATAATATTATCAAACCATCCGTGCACTTTAATTCCATTAAATCCATCGATCAAATTCCTCGTCCTTTGTCAACATCGCCGCGCGTGCGCCCTGACGTCACCCTCGTCTTTATTCCACAGATCTACTATATAACTATATTGTAGCATTAACAAAGTACAAGGATAGACGTAGGTTTGGTAAACGGCTCTTTATTAAACAAAACAAACTTCCAAGCGTGTGGCGGCGTGGACTTCCAGACAGACCGGGCGTGCGTAATGGCCATGTCCGAGCCCCGCGCACCGTTCGCGGACAACCACTCGGCCGATCGTCGGCCCCCGACTCAGTAGAGACCGGGCGTGCGTAAAAGCCATAATAGTTTTTCAAACCTTCTATGTCACTCCAAATCCTTAATTCCTTCAAACTCTTTGTCCTCCGTGTCACTTAGAAATGATCACCGCTAATGATGCCGGTCGTCCTTGTGTGGGCACGTTTGTATGTAAACAACCGGCGCGCCGCGCTACTGACGTCACTTGAAATAGTAATCCATTGGTACATCACGGTTCTCCAAACTTTCTTTCTGCTGCTCGATTACTGTTTTCAGCTGCATATTTTACAACTTGAAGTTTGTAACCTGCAAAATATGAGTTTCTTTTTGGTGCCATTTTTCTTAAGCCCACCCAGTTGATGAGTCACGGCCAACGGTAAAATTTAGAGCGCCCTCATCCAGTTTCGTCTGAAAATATAATTTTTTTTGGTTGTTTTATCAAAGTCAAAGTCTGCTTTATCGTCGATATATTTTTTTTATATACTAAGACACACAAAGAGATTGAAATTACATTTCCTCTATCCCTCGGTGAGATAGTACACATATGCATACAAGCAACACAAAAAAAACCAAGAAGGCACTAACAATGAATAAATAAGAGTATTGAATAAATGATAAATAAACAAATAATAATAAATAATAATAATAAATATAAGAGGAGCAAAAATGGAGCAAGTGTACATACAGCAGACAGTGGACTTGGATATGGTGCTTTAAAGTGTTAATTGCTTTATTTGATGTTTTCTCTATTTTTTATGTTTTGAATATGTTCAAGATAAAGAAATAAAAGCATGTGAAGTGATCAACTATACTAAAAATAACATGGGAAGTGGTCAACTATACTTGTAAGTGATGTCTTAATGATCAAGTAAAAATTTGTGAAAAAAAAACATATATAAGTCGCTCTTGAGTATAAGTCGCCCCCCCATCCAAACTATGAAAAAAACCGCGACTTATAGTCCGGAAATTACGGTAGAAGGAAGCCTAGGCTTATCTAGCTCTACCCCTTGTAACCACGTTTGCTTGATTCCGTCAAGATTTGTCCATTTTCAGATATGTTAAAGATATACATACATACATACATATAGATATTATACATACACATACATACATACATACATACATACATACATACATACATATAGATATTATACATACACACACTTATACATACATACACCTCCTTTAGATAAATACAAAAGCAGTTTAAACACCTCACAGCATGCTACGGTATCCCATCAGTATTTTGCCTTTATACAGTTTTTTAAACTGAGGTAAAGAACTACAATTCTTTAGTTCGTCACTGCTGGCGTTCCATAATTCCACACCTTTAGCTGTTATACAATGCAACTTTAAAGTTGTTCTCACCAAATCTCTTTTAAACATAAGTGTTCCTCTTAAATAAGAGGTACTTTCCCTCCACTCAAACAACCTCTGGATACTGTTTGGTAATTGATTATTTTTTATTTTGTACATGAGTTGGATGGTTTTAAAATCGACTAGATCATTGTATTTCAGTTTTACAAAAAGACGGTTAGATGGTTCTCTGTAATCAACATTATTTACAAGTCGTATAGCTTTTTTTTGTAGCATGTAGATTGGATCTGTGTTTGTTTTGTATGTGTTGCCCCACACCTCCACACAGTACATAATGTATGGGAGTATGAAGGAGCAGTACAACGAATATAATGATGTTTGGTTTATAAGATCTTTTACTTTATACAATACTGCCAGTGATTTTGAGATCTTTGATTTGATATACATTATATGTGGTTTCCAACTTAATTTTTTATCTATTAGCACTCCAAGAAATTTTACTTCATTCACTCTTTCTATTTCTATATTATTTATTGTAAGAATTTTGTCTGTGTTTGTCGGACGGTTTCCAAATATAATATACCTTGTTTTACTTAAATTCAATGTAAGTTTATTTGTGTCAAACCAACTCTGTAATTTTTCCATTTCAATACCCACAATATCCAGTAGTTGGTCCAGGTCGTCCCCACTACAGAGCAGATTCGTGTCATCTGCAAAAACTACGGCCTTGAGTAATCTGGAGACCTTGCACATATCATTAACATACAAAATAAATAACAAGGGGCCTAATATTGAGCCCTGAGGAACCCCACACTTTACCTGCTTTAGCTTTGATTTGAAGTCCATTAATTGTACATATTGATTCCTGTTTGATAAATAACTGTTTAACCAAGTGAGTGGCATACCTTGTATGCCATATCTCTCAAGTTTTGTTAACAGTATTTTATAATTTACAGTATCAAAAGCTTTCTTAAGATCTAAGAAGACACCTACAGCATATCGTTTATTTTCAATAGCTGTTGTTATTTCAGCTACGAAATCTACCAAAGCCATTGTGGTGGTTCTATTTTTCCGAAATCCATACTGTTGGTCACACAGAATATTTTGTTTTGTGATGAAATCATCAAGCCTTTTATAAAATATTTTTTCTAGTATTTTGGAGAATTGTGGGAGTAAAGATATTGGCCTGTAATTTGAGAATATGTGTTTGTCCCCAGCTTTATATATCGGAATAATTTTAGCTGTTTTCATTTCACTCGGAAAAACACCATTTGTCAGTGATTGGTTGCAAATATGTGTTAGGGGTTTCACCACACTTTCAATAATATTTTTAACCAGTGACATATCTATTCCATTACAATCAGTTGACTTTTTACCTTTAAATCCTCTAACAATTTCTATTATGTCCGTCTCATCCGTTCCCCTTAGAACCATACTTTTGGCTATGGGTACATCCTTAATTAGGTCACTTGTACTCCCTTTTTTTGGTACTTCTTCCGCCAAAGTAGGCCCAATACCAACATAGTAATCATTAAACTCATCTGCAATCATTGCAAGTTCATTTATAGTTATATTGTTACTGTTTACAAAGTAAGAAGGATATCCTGGCTTTCCAGTTCTGTTTTTAATAATTTCATTTAACACTTTCCATGTTGTTATTGTGTTACTCTTGTTTTCCTCCAGTTTCTTGCTATAGTAGTTCCTTTTACTGTTTCTCATTATTTTGATCAATTTGTTTTTATAGGTCTTATATTTCAATTCAGCTTCTTTTGTTCTTATCTTTAGGAAATCTTTGTATAACAGTTTTTTTTTTCTTGCAGGCGTTTAAGATTCCCTTTGTCAGCCATGGTTTTTCCACTGAGTTGTGTTTGACCGCTTTCCTTACAAGAGGACAGTTTTTATCATAAAGTTCAGATATAATGGCCATGAATGTGTTGTAGGCTTCATTTACATCACCCACATATACCTTTTTCCAGTCTTGTTTTAGAAGATCATTTTTGAATGAGTTAATTGAATTACCAGAGTTCATTCTACACATTTTCCTTTTTTTTCCTTGTACAGTTCTGGATCACCGCAAACACTGGCAGGTGGTCACTTGAATCATTTATTATCAGTCCAGTTTTTACTTTCTTTTCAATCACATTTGTAAATATATTATCAATTATAGTGGCACTGTGAGATGTGATTCTAGTCGGACGAGTTATTGCAGGGTAAAGACTCATACTGTACATTAAGTTAATGAATTCTGTTATTGGAGTCAGCTGAAGTGGGTTCAGTAGACCTATATTATAATCACCACAGACATAGGCCATTTTCGTATTGATTTTTCTTGCATACATTCTTGATAATAGTTCACTAAATGCCTCAATACTTGAACCTGGACATCTGTATACACAGCTTACCAGAATGTTTTTTGATGATTCCATTTCTATTTCAACAGTAATACATTCCATGAGATTATCTATTGCTTGAGACATATTTCTTACTATCTTACACTTACAGTTTTTGTCTATGAATAGAGCAACCCCTCCGCATCTTTTTCCCATCCTATTTAATGTATAACTCTCATACCCCTCTATGTCAATCTTTTCAGCCTGATCTTCCTTTAACCAGGTTTCAGATATTGCAATAACAGGAAACGGATTATTCATATCTTTTAAACATTGTTTGATCTTAGAGATGTTTGCTTTCAAGCTCCTACTATTAAAACGTATAATTGACATTGCCCTATTTGTTGCTACATTCTCGCTAAATTGCTCTACAGTATAGTATTTACAGTTCGTTTGATTGTAGTTGATAAAGAAGTTATTCACAGGATCAATATTGTTCTCTATATCAAATCCCTTATGATCAGTGTAATCAATGGTTTTCGAATCAAGTTCTTCATTTTCAGCTATTAGTGCTTGTTTGTTAAACAGACCAGTTGGAAAGGAAAGGCATTTGTCAGTACTGTTCATGATAGGTTGATAAGTTCACCAGGTTTTTTACCTTCCATGATATAAAAGTATCACAACTTGAGGTTCTAAGTAATGATGTACAGGTTACTGATCTCCTTCATACCGCTTAAGTTGCTCTATGGCACTAATGCAGAAACCATGAGAACTCTCTGCTGCTCCAACAGGTTTGATGAATACCTTACAACCTGCAGTCCAAGTGGACTGTATTTTACCGTTTTTCTTAAGAGCTCTTGCTTTTTTAGCTATTTCACCATTTTTCTTGGTGAGGTGTTCATTCATGTATACGTTCGTGCCTTTTAATTTCCTACCTTGTTTGAGTAGATTTATTTATCTTACTTTTCCTATTTGTAAAACGGACAATTATAGGTGGTATCTTGCTATCTAGACTCCTCGTTGGCAGAGTGTGGCATGCCTCAATATTGATAGTGTCAATGACGATGTCTTTGCTGTGGAGGAAAGATTTTACCTGCTCCTCGGTTGTCTCCTCATGTTCAGGATAGCAAGGCCTTTCACAGCCTGCTGGTAGCTTCGTGGTTTAATCTTTAAACCTGTGATGATGACATCGCTCATTCTGGAATACTGCTCCAAGTTGTCTAATCTATTTTCCAGGGTGACTATTTTCTTATTTTGTTCAGTATTTAATTGTTTGAGCTGCTTCACCTCTCCCATCAGCTCTGTAATAATGGCCTGTTGCTTCATTATGGTTTCAAGAGTTGAAGACATCACTTCCATTGATAGCTTCAGTTCCTCCATGTCCTTCTGGAGCAATTTCTTGGCCATCCTGACTATCAACCTATACCTGATGGTAGCTTTCTTCCTGGGGCTGGAGATGCTATCCCACTCAACCCGGTGTCAGATGACCTCCCAGGGCGGCTGGTGGTGCCAACTCACTGGAGCTAGTGGTGGCTATCCTCCTGAGCCTGGTGATGGTAGTCTGCTGAGCCTGGTGGTGGTTGTCCTCTTGGGGTTGGTGGTACTAGCTTACTGAGCCTGATGTTAGCTCTCTTCCAGGGGCTGGTTGTGCTAGCACACTGGGCCAGATGGTAGCTCTCCTCCTGGGGCTGATGGTGTTAGCCTCCTGGAGGTCCGGTGTAGACCGCAGGTCCGGCGTTACTGGCACGCAGTCACCGACAGTCACAGGTCCAGCGTTGCTGGGACGAAGTGCAGCACCGACCGCGGGTCCAGCGTTGTTGGCTCGAGGTCCGGCAACGGCAGCGAATCCGGCGACGTTGGAGTGGGACACTAATGCGACCGCGAGTCCAATTGCGCCGGGAGGATTCCCAGTGGCGGCCGCGGATCTGGCGTCGCGCTACGATCCGTCAGCTTCGGTTACTTTCACATCAGCTCGGCTCTGAGAAATCCGTGCAGCAACTTCAAATGAACTTCTCATTTGGGAGGAAATAAAAGTCCAAGAAAAGGAGATAAGTAAACACGTTTTTCAACGACTTTCTCCTACGTGAACTCAAAGTGTAAACCGGAAATCAAACCGGAAGCGCACACTCCTGATTGACATAATAATTATATTATTGACAAGAATACATTTAATCAATATCAAAAGAATGATATGGTTAAATATACGCTCCCCCCCAAATGTTTCATGCATAGTCATACCTGTCAGCTGCTCTGAGCTAGTAATGGGCCTACTTTCTGAAGCACCAAAACTGGCAATATTTCCACTTTTGCATAGGAAAGATAGACATATATTTTAATATTAATTTAGCCAGGGCCAGTTACAAAGTTTAGAGGAATGTGCAAGTAAGAAAGACTCTTCAACTTACAAAATCAACTAGAACTAAATCTAACAATAAATCAGCAGAGGGATAGCCTTACATGGCAGCGGCACATATACACACAACACATGCAAACTGGCATGCATACACGCGTGGGCACACACAGTTTTTTAATGCACTGTGTGTGTGTGTGTGTGGGGGGGGGGGGGGGGGGGGGGCGCTGAATAAATCCATAACTTTTCTGCATTTGGCCGCGTCCTCCTCCAGCACTTTTCTTTTTTTGTCCCTCTCCGCACCGCCTTTCCTCCTCTTTTTACCACATTCAAAGTCAAAGTCAGCTTTATTGTCAATTTCTCCACATGCCAAAGACACACAAAGAAACCGAAATTTCGTTCCCCCCTATCCCACAGTGACAAGACATGGCCCACAACAGACAATCAAGTAAACAAGTAAACAATAGCGTGCTGAATAAATAATGAATAAATAACACAACAAATAAATAAATAAGAGGAGCAAAAAGGAGCAAGTGAGCGTACAGCAGACATTCCAGAAAATAGCGCAACAGTGCCGCACACTACGCAGAAGGGGGTAGCGAGTTCAGGGTCCTAACAGCCTGGAGAAAGAAGCTGGTGGCGAGTCTGGTGGTGCGGGAGCGCAGGTTCCTGTACCTCTTCCCAGAGGGCAGAAGGTCAAACAAAGAGTGAGTCGGGTGACTCACATCTCTCGCAATCGAGGTTGCCTTGCGGGCGAGATGGGAGGTGTAAATGTCCTTGAGGGAGGGAAGCGAAGCACCAATAATCTTACCAGCCGTATTCACTATGCGCTGCAGGGCCTTCAAGTTCTGTTCAGTGCAGTTACCACCCCAGACAGCGATGCAACTGGTGAGGACGCTCTCATTGGTGCCACGGTAGAATGTAGACAGGACTGCCTGAGGAGCACATGCACGCCTGAGCTTCCGCAGGAAGTACAGGCGGCGCTGAGCTTTCTTTGCCAGTGACGAGGTGTTTGCGGACCAGGAGAGGTCCTCACTGATGTGCACCCCCAGGAACTTGGTGCAGCTCACCCTCTCCACCACAGCACCGTCGATGATCAGCGGCAGGTGTTTTGTGTGACCCTTCCGGAAGTCAACAACGATTCCCTTGGTCTTGTTTACGTTCAGCAGGAGGTTGTTGTCCCTGCACCACGTGGTCAGAAGGTCAACTTCCGACCTGTACCGAGTCTCGTCGCCCTTCGTGATGAGACCCACCAGAGTCGTGTCGTCAGCAAACTTCACCATGCGGTTGTCGCTGTAGGTCGCAGTGCAGTCATGCGTCAGCAGGGTGAAGAGCAATGGACTGAGCACGCAGCCCTTGGGGGCCCCCTTGCTCAGCGTGATGCTGGCGGAGATTTTGTCGCCAACACGCACCACCTGAGGCCTCTGACAGAGGAAGTCCAGTAGCCAGTTGCAGAGGGAGGTACTGAGGCCCAGCTCGTCGAGTTTGCAGATGAGTCGCTGCGGCACAATAATGTTGAAGGCAGAGCTGAAGTCCACAAACAGCAACCTCACAAAAAAGTCCTTTCTCTCCAGGTGGGTGAGGGCCGAGTGGAGGGCAGAGCAGATGGCATCCTCAGAGGACCGTTTGGCACGGTACGCAAACTGGAAAGGGTCAATGGTGGGGGGAGAACGGATTTGATATGCTCCATGACAAGCCGCTCAAAGCACTTCATGATGATGGGCGTCAGTGCCACGGGGCGGTAGTCATTGAAGCAGGACGGTGCAGGTTTCTTCGGCACAGGAACGATGGTGGCAGCCTTGAAACACGAGGGGACGATGGCCTGATGCAGGGAAACGTTAAAGATGTCCGTGAAGACACCCGACAGCTCCCCAGCGCAGTCCTTCAGCGCTCGACCCGGGATGTTGTCAGGGCCCGCCGCCTTACGGGTGTCAATAGCGGCAAGCGCCCTCCTCACTCCTTCGGCAGAGAGGCGCAGGGGCTGCTCGTGTGGGGGGGGAGTGGTCTTCAGCGGGCAAGTGCTGTTCTGGGCGTCGAAGCGAGCAAAGAAGCGGTTTAGATCGTTCAGCAGACGGCCGTCGCCCTCACAGCTCCTCGGCGCGGGCTTGTAGTCCGTGATGGTCTGAATGCCCTGCCAAAGGCTACGTGCGTCCTTGCTGTCCTTGAAGTGGGTGGAGACCTTGCACGAGAACGCCTTTTTCGCTTCTTTGATGCCTCGGGACAGGTCGGCCCTCGCTGTCCTCAAACCAGCCTCATCCCCCGCTTTGAAAGCCTTGTCCCTGGCCCTCAGCAGTCTGAGGACAGCCCCTGTCAGCCACGGCTTCCAGTTCGCGCGAGTGACGATGGATTTTGAGCAAGTCACATCATCGATGCACTTCGTGATGTAAGAGGAAACGGAGTCAGTATACTCCTCTATGTCCGTCCGATCGTTGTAGGTGGCCGCCTGCTTAAACAAGTCCCAGTCAGTGGTGTCGAAGCAGTCACAAAGTGCATCGGCGGCACCCTCAGGCCACACCCGAACCCGCCTCCGAACCGAGATGGGGGAGGGGGGTGGCTTTGAAAGCTCCCTTTTGCGCAGAGTAGACTAGTGTTATATCCTTACTATTTTCCAGGTTCTTATGTAGCAAGAATTGTTCGGACAACGACGTGATGGATTACTGCTTTATTCCTTCAACACAGTGAGTTCACAGGGCGTATATCACAACACTGAACGCGCCAAAGCTGCCCCTCCCACTTCCGGAGTTTTCCTACTACGGAACATGAGTTAGCCCAAAATACACAACAACTAGGTCCAGGAAGCTGTCTCCACGTGTCGGAAAAGTAACATGCTGGTGAAGCCTCGGGAAAACAGACTTCAGGTTGGCATGATTAAAGTCTCCAGTGAAGATGGTGAAACCGTCAGGGTGCGCTGTCTGCTGTTCACTGACAGCCTGGTACAGTTCACCAAGCGCCGCGATCCTGTCGCCTTTGATGTTGGAAGGCGGGATGTATACCGCGACCAGCAGAATCGCGGTAAATTCCCTCGGCAGGTAAAAAGGACGGCACTTGATGATCACAAACTCCGCCAGTGGCGAGCAGTGCTTACATACCACCACAGAGTCCCGGCACCATTCTTCTCGGATGTAGACGCATATTCCACCTCCTCGCGACTTTCCCCCTCGTACAATGGCATGGTCCGCCCGATAGCACGCTAGCCGCTCCAGATACACGGCAGGGTCCGTAATGTTGTCAGTCAACCAGGTGAACACGAGCACACAGCAGTTCCGCACCGTCCGGTTCGTAGACCTCAGCAGGCGAACGTAATCCATTTTGTTGTCCAGCGATCGAACATTTGACAGAAGAATGGAGGGCACCGCCGGGCGCGCTGGGTTGGCCGCCAGCCTGGCCCGGACGCCTCCGCGCTTGCCCCTCTTCTGCCTCCTCGCACACCGTTTCCGACGGCTCCCAACCGGGGGAGGAATAGCGGGCGAGGTCCATTATCCTCACTTGCACTGCTCGCTAGCTACAGCAGCCGGCACCTTGCATAGTACAGTCAAACCTCGTTTTTTTCCACAATCTGTTTCAGAACGCGGCTCGAGAAGTGAATCGGTATAATTCTAAATCTATTTTTCCAATTACAAATAATGGAAACATTTTTAACCCGTTCCAAGACAAAAACCAAACGCCTTTTTAAAGCATTTTTTTATTTGCGCATTTTTGTACGATCGCGCAATTGCAGCGCACCGCCGAACGCGCACCCGTAGCGCGCCGCCGACCGCGCAACTGCACCGCGCTGGTCGCATTATTGTGACAGAGCCGTCGCTGAAATTTAGAAAATATTTTTAAAGTCCTGATGTACTTTCCAAAATTTAAGTGGACCTCAGTGCGCAGGGAGCTTAATTTGGTCCGATCACGCAACCGCAGCGCGCCGGGCGCTCACTTTCGTGTTGCTTTCAGAGCGTCTTTGTGTTTTAGGATGGCTTTACTGCTCCCACTTGCTTTCTTCGGAGGCATGATTAGGGGTTAATACAATCCTCAAAGTAACGAAAATACCATAACGAACGGAGTCAGTCGGCATCCGGGCCGCGCGGTTGGGTTTTCTTGGCTCCTTTCGGCTCATCTCGCGAGGTTCGACCTCCGAATTTTATTCGACAACCGAAGCATATAAAATCTCGAATTTTTCGTTAGAATTCCGATTAGTTCGAGAACCGGGACGTTGACTGTAATTACTATTAACACACCCCTTCCTCCACACGCGCTGTGTGGTTGATACGGACTGTTGGGGCGGGTGTTAATTAATAAAAACGTCTTTCCCTTCTCACATGCTCCTGGCCTGAGTGGCCTGGTCTGTCTCTCTGATCGGCCAGCCGCCGCAGCAGCAGACAAAAAGAAAAAGAGTGACGCAGAGAGACTCAGGCCAGCAGGCCAATTCAGGGCGGCGCTTCGGGAATACTCCCGGTTCTCCCGATGGTCAGCCCGGGCGTGGTGGATGCCAATGCTTCATAAAAAAAGCGGGGGGAAGGACAAAGAGAGGAATGAGGGGAATGTCAACCGTGATCTTGATCTTGATTGAGATCTTCTTATCAGGTGGGGGGAAAAAACTGGGATTGCAGCCACGTGTACGAATGGGAACCAAGGTGCATTCACAATAGCAGCTACAGATGAGGAGAAGGAATGGCCCGATTTGAGGATTGTGTGTTGTTGTTTGCTCTTGGAACAATTTATGTGCTGTGTCATCTTAAAAAGCAAAAGTTTCCGTCATTAAAAAATGTGCAGTCTAATCTGACAAAAGGCATACAAGTAAGGTGTTTATTTTTTTATTTTTTTTGCTTCCAGTTTCTGTTAAAGGGCTAGAGACACCGGTATATGTATAAATCGGTTTTAGTTAGCTTATGGGCTTATAAATATAAATTGACGCTCGAAACAACGAAAAGGAAGCTGTTGCTCTGAAAAATATAATTTAAATTTGCCGCACAGACGAGTTTGACTGCACCAAGCCGCCAGCCGGAAGTGACATCTCATGACGTCTGAAGTTGTACACGTTTAGCTTCAGTGAATGTAAACAAAAAGAGAAGAGGGGCCAGCGCGGAGACGTCGGGCCAGGTTTGCGGCCAACCCAGCTCGCCTAGCCGTGCCTTCCATTATCCTGGCGTACGTTCGTTCGCGGGACGACAAGATGGGTTGAGTTCGCCTGATCGGATCCACGAACCGGACAGTGCGTGCCTGCTGTGTGCTCGTGTTCACAGTGGCCTGGTTGACTGTCATCTTTCCGGACTCTGCTGTGCATCGGGAGCGGCTAGCGTGCTATCACTCTTATTGTTCATCTTCTTGTTTTAATTTTCCTGTGTTGTTTACTTGTATGTGCGTTGTGAACTCTGTCTTGTCACCCTGAGATAGTGAGAAACGTAGTTTCGATGTCTTTGTGTGTCTTGACATGCGGGGGAATTGACAATAAAGGAGACTTTGAGACTTTGACTTTGAAAAGTATGTCGAAGCGTGACGGGAGGGGCACAATTCAGAAAACGTGCTCAGCTCGTCGAGAAAATGCGATTTAAGCAATAAAATTAAAAATGCGCCTAAAACCTAAACCAAACGCTGCAGATGTTCATTTCTCCATGTGCAGTGGTCAACTCGGCACTCTAAAGCCCCCAAGAGCACTTTTTACTATGCCAACCTAACCATAGTGACGGGAGGGGCACAATTCAGAAAATGTGCTCAGCTCAGCCCATGTGAACTGCTAGATTCATCATATTCTGCGTCAAAAGAGGTTTCTGAATCGGATAAAATGATGCTAATATTGCCGCTAGAAACGGAGCTGTCGCTATCATCTGCCATGTTGTTTGGGTTTGTTGACATACAGATGTACAACTTGTGATGTCACAGTAATGGCGCCGCCAGTTTGGCTTCGTGCGGGACCCGATCGATAAACTGGCATTTCATTTCAGCTTTATTCTTAGTAATCGGTGTCCATTTTTAATTTCCAATGCGGCAAATGTGTTCACTTTATACATTCTATCAAATTCCGTTCTAATTGAAAAAAAAAAAAAAAAGGGATGTCCCTAGCCCTTTAATGGGGCTAATTAAGCATTTTAGGAGGTCACATGGTTCACAAAGTTTTGATAGCATAAAAGTCAAGCCAACGCTAATTAATGCTTGGTTGAAATAACATGTAACATAATTTTTGTCTTCTCCCCAGTATGCGTATTAGGCAAGTTCAGAAAAGAATGGAAGCTATTTTGTGTGCAAAGGTTCTTTATTTGCAAGATCTTGGGTTGTTTTACGGCAGTCAGTACACAATGCACTTCAGCAGATGAAACAACAACCTCATACTTCCTATCAGAAGGCTTTATAGTGGAGGGGAAAAGAAGGAAAAACATATCCTCATAAGGCAGACATTTGTTCTGTTATTCCCTGAATGTCTTGTTATCTACTGAATGTTTTGTATCTATGTGTCATGACGTTAATGAGCTGTGCCTTATGTGTAATTGAAAAGTTACCAAGCTTTGTGTGCCGTGTCTTTGCTCTGATGGAGCAACTATGTTTGTATAAATTAATAAGAGTATTTACACATTGCTGTTGCTCCCTCTTCAGTTGAAATAACAACATGTAACATAATATAATATAAATTAATATAATTTTTTTCTTCTCCCCAATATGCTATTAGGCAAGTTCAGAAAAGAATAGAAGCTATTTTGTGTGCAAAGGTTTTGTTTTCAATTTATCAAAACGGGTATTAAATTCAAAAGTCACTTCTTAACTATGTAGTTAATTTTCAGTCTGGTTTTGTTTTACTTTTAATTAGGTTCCAAATCAATACTTGTACTTTGACCAAAGTATTTTTTACACAAGTACCCCTACTTCTACTTGAGTGCAGGGTATGAACACTGCCCATGGCTGCTCTTTTCAGGCCTTCCTCCACTCGGAACTCACTGCGCCTCAACTCCGTGTCTGAAAGAAAAACTCCGAGAGCTCCTTTGTCTCCTAGAAGAGGGTTCGGAGCCGTCTGGTCCATGCAGCCAGAGGACGTTGACCACGTCTTCCAGGCGCTTCACAAAGGCCTCAGGTAGGGTTACTCCAGGTCACGTGCCATTTTCTGCTCATGTGGCACAGATGGTAGGGCTGCCATCTAAGATCTATTGTCTGAGTTCAGAAATCTGATGACTCACCTCTGAGGCCTGAAGTCTGTTATCTAATGTGTGAGAAGTGAGTTCTGATTCCTGAAATCCTTTGCCTGGGATCTGAAGATTGGTATTAGGCAAGTGAAATTTCCCATCTGAGCTTTGAATTGCGAGCTCAGAGTTCTGAAAACAGATATGGGATCTCTAATGTGAATTTTGAGGATTGACTTTTTAGGTCTGAAATTTGGATGTCAAAGCTCTGTTGTCTAAAGTGTGAGGTCTGAAGTACTGTAGATGGACAAGAGGTTTGGAGTCTGTAATGTCTAACATCTGAGGTCTGCAATCCAAGTTGTGAAAATTGAGGCCTGAGTTCCAAGGTCTGATTTATGAAGACTGGTATCTGTGGTCTGAAGTCTAATATCTGATGTTTGAAGTCTAAGATCAAGGGTCTGAAAACGAATTTAGGGTCTCACATGCAAGTTGTGAGAATTGATATCTGGTCTGAAATCTCAGATCTGTAGTCTGAGATTTGAAGTCTGTTATCCAAAGTCAGCGGTCTAAAAAACTGAGATGAGAGATCAACAGATTGATGGTCAAGGACTCAAATATACCATCTGAAATTTAACCTCAGACATCTAGGTCTGAAAACTGAGCTTGGACGTCTAAAGTGCGAGTGTGTGTGCACGTGTGTGTGCACGTGTGTCTCCGCAGGGAGCATGTGCAGCGTCACCAGACTGAGATGGACTTTCTGTCTTCACGCCTACAAGAAACAAAAAGAAACTCCAGGCTGGTGAGTTCACAACGACCTTTTGGACACTATTATGATAGCGAGGTTATCCAGAAAAAGAGAAGAAGTAATTCATTTTCATCTCTCACCTGTGTGATTTCCACCTTCTGCTCCGTATCCAGATCGTCTTCTCGTTTCACTTCTGAATGTGGAGATGCTACTCAGTACGAGGGCAGATTCTAATCCACTGGCCACTCAAAACTCCCTGCCAAAAACTTGACTTTTTGCTTTGCCTTCTAATTGTTGTTTTCTTAAAATAATGCTGTACAAAACTAATATAGAATGTCTTTGCATATTAGCACGTGAAGTCAAATAAAGCTAACGAATGTCAAAGAGGCCCTACTAGCGACCTTTGAATGTTGTGTACCTTGGAAGAATCGCCCCTAGCATAGACCTTATTCATCCTGATGGTCACATGTGGGTCAAAGCATATCTGATGGTGCAAGCCCAGAAGTTTAGGTCAGCGCTCGAGACCAACCAATATCCCTTAATGCATTGCCTCATTTGTCTTTGCAGGGCTTTCAGTATGACCTTGACAAGGTGAGCAACTCTTCTCGAGCTTCGTGCCTCTCAGGGTCAACCAACAATCACTTGCCGTTCGACTTTGCTCTTGCAGGAGATTCGAGTTCACGAGAGGCTGATCCGCAAGTTGGAATTCCAAAAAAGCAAGGTAAATGCTCGAGTTGGGAAAGTGTGACATCACTATTCTCGAGTCCTAAACTTTATTTCTGGCCAGTTGTCAATTACTGTGATAAAACAACAACAACAAAAATCAGCCAAAGAGGAGTCCAGCTAGACTCAAGTCACAAACGGAGCATAAAACGTACAGTGCTCACAGGTGTCTCTTCTCTCTTTGCCACCTGGCAACTTGGGGCACAGCACGCCACTTTGGCCATGATCACATTTACGAAAAGAAGCTGAAGTGCGATGTTACGAAACTGCACCTCTATGGTAAAGATCACAATGTCATTAATTGAGCCAAACAGTCCAAGTTAGAACAAATTGTAATTCCCTCCGCAAGCAGTTGAGCTAAAGACAGCTTTATGCAACAGTGTTTGCCATCGCTCAGCACGCACACCAGCTAACACGTTAGCCAGCTGCCAACCTGCCAAATGTCGATATCACTATAACTTAGTCACACACATTCAGTCTCAGATACAACACTAGTGTAGAACGTGAGGCTGGCGAGCCCTTCAGCCAGAACATAGCAAGGAATAAAACAAATAAATACGTATGTGGTGACCTCTTTGCAGATTTCATCTACGACTGGAGGCCAGTGCTCTAGAACGTAATAGTGATTGAGCCTGGCGCACTCGAGGCACCATTTGTGCTCGTCGTCCCGGGCACTTGTTGCGTCGTGCGCTCCAGGCTTTAATGAGGCCGTACTGTGCTAAGGCGGATCTGTGCTTTCTGACTAAGGCTACTTCTGACTGAGATGCTACCAATTATGTAATAATCCTAAGCACAGGTGGACGAGCTCTACGAGAACTACTGCGTCCAGTGGCGTCTCTGCCAGGGAGCTGTCAACATGAAGAGAGCCTTCTCCCTGGCACCCTCCACCAGGGAGTCTAGGGAGAGCCTCCTGGAGCTGGGACGCAGCCACAGGCACAGCGAGCAGGTTCTTACCACTCCCAATTTGTTGTTTCCTCACACTCAGCCCTTTCCATTGTACGGACTTCAAGAGTTGCCCAGTTACACGATTGCATGCTTGCCATCGGGATGCCGAGCACAATGGTGACAGCCGTCGGTGGGTGGGTCAGAACACCTTGTGCCCGCGAGGAATTCCAGCAGAAAAACACCTCTTGGCCTTTATTACGCAACAACAGTGACCTCATCGATAAAAGCAACTTGTGTTCTCTCTGCAGGCCATGTCGGCCATGGAGGAAGAGCTGGAGGTACTCCTGGGAGAACTTCACGTCAAGATGAAAGGTAAAAAGGGAAGAGGTGGATTGCCTGTAACCAACGACGTTAGAATGGACGGATGGTTTTCATACTTTTTCCACGCCCAGGTCTTATTGGTTTCGCCCGGCTATGTCCCAGAGACCAGTATGAGGTGAGCATCTCCAGCCAACGGCGGACTCCACCTACCTAGCTAGCTAGCTCCTGAGCTTCCTCCTTTCTGTCTTAAGTAAGGTGCCTACTTTCTTATCCTTTTGCGTCTTGGCGGTTCAGGTCGTGCTGCAGTTGGGCTGTCAGCGCTGGAGGATTCGCGGCCGGATCCAAAGCGACGACGTCCAGTCCTGGGACGAGGAGGAGATGCTCTTCCTACCGCATATCAAGCACAACTTTGAGATCAAGGTGAGGCGGAGGCTTTTTACAGCAATTCTTCTCAAATTGGGGCTCCAAATACTCTGCAATAAATCAAGTATGAGTGCATCAATCAAAGAAACAAAGAAACTTTGCTCAGGTTTTTATCCAATCCCTCCTCCCAAATGTAGCTTTGGGCCAATCAAAAGCTCTAAAATAAATTCTTGCTAAACATTGTTTTGCCTTGCGCGCTAAGCATTAAGCCCGCAAATTTTTCGAAGGCTAAGCGATGTGATAGGTTTGGATTCACAGCGTGTTGCTCTCTTTCTTTTACACTCTGACAGTCAACTGTAACTGGGAGTTGAAGGAAACCAACAACTTGCAGCCAGTTTCAACAATTGCTCACAAACATTCTTCACTCAACATTTTCTTAATTCCTCGCAAATTTAGGGGTATGCATGCTTGTAATGTTTAACTGGCGTTAGGGTTAGGAAAGGCTTCTTGGAAACATTTGTGGCCCACAAACTTGAGGATGCTGAAGTCAGCACCGCCTCAATCAGGTTTCGGAGGCCAAGGGTCTGGGCTGGCAGCTGGTGGGTGCGGTCACCTGTGCCAGTGCACACTTCTTTGCGGCTACTCCCCAACTCATGCTAGTGGACATCACCCAGCTGGGTACCATCAAGCTACAGCTGGAGGTTACCTGGAAGTAAGTAAGACACACAAAGGCACACCACCACCACCACCGAAACAACACTTAGCGATTGCATTTTATGATTCTGCGTGTATAGTCCATTGGACAGCGGTGAGAAGGTGGGACTTATGTCCAGCGGCCGACCATCTGGGCGGAGCAGGAAGACTTCGGTGCAAAGCTGGACCGCACCCAGCACGCCGTCCTTCTCGGAGAAGCACTTCCTGGTGAGTGTGTGGCAATGACCTGATAGCTACAGTAGGTGTTGGAGAGCCTGAGGACTGTATAGGGGGTTGGCTCAGAAGGGTATGCCCTTCTCTTGCGTGTACAATGTCCGTACGATGCGAGGCAAACCTAAAGGAGCGCGCATGTTTGCAATCAAACGGCATGCGCGCGAAACAAACCACGATTGGACAAACAACAGCACAACAGTGGACAGTAGTAACAGTTAAAGTGTACTCACTTTGTATCAAAGACGTACACGGTCACAGCAACACGCACACGGTCCACATCAGCAGCGTCGAACTCCTGTCTGTGTCATCGTTTTAGCGATTGAGTTGACCCACATGCAGAAAAAACAACTCAGACGTCCAGAATGAGTGAGGAGTGTTTATTGGAGGAGCTGCAGTGGAGGTAGAGCGTGTGGAGTTCAGCCAGAACGGGGTGGATCTTGGCGGTGATCAATGGTGGTAATCAGAGGATCTGAAGAACGTGGCATCGATGAACAAGGCGAGAACTATGAGCAAGGAGCTAGAGGCACAGCCGTGGAGGTGATCACACTGAAGGGACACTCAGGCGACGGGCAAGCAGACTCAAGGCACGCCACCCCTACAACATGGCAGCACAAGAGATGCTCAATTCCATCCCTGAAGACATCTCCAGAGATGCCTGGCTGGCAGCAGCTTGGAAGCAGGAGTGGGAGGCAGCTGGCCCCACCCTCATGCACCGTTACATCTGGGAACCAGGAGACGGCGCCATAGGAGGAGACGAACTACCTCGCCAGCAGTGGACCACACTAAACCGCTTAAGAACTGGTGTTGGGCGCTTCAACACCTCTATGCGGCAGTGGGGACTAACGGACAGTGCGGCATATGAGTGCGGAGACCCCGAGGAGACAGCTGACCCCATCATCAACACCTGCCCCCTATATAGACCACCCTCGGAGGCCAGCCTCTTTGACCTGGGACCAGAGATGCTGGCGTGGCTCCACGACACCAAGTTGGAGCTCTGACGTTACACGAGAGACAGAGAGAGAGAGAGGCGACGAGCAGTTGACAGCATGCTCCTTAAGAGCCCTCCTTTAACGAGCCTGATGAACCGCACTTGGGCCCTCTGCACTCTGCTCACGGTTGCTCCCTGTGGACAAAAGAAGTATGCCACCCCGGACCCTGACACCCTCTTCCCTTCAACGGCCGCCCCCCGGCGGCCCAGATGAGAAAGGCGGGGCACCCACGACCGGTCCTCGGGCCCGTAGCCCTCCCAGTCAACGAGGTACTGCCACCCACGGCCCCGCCGATGGGCATCCACGATCCGTCGGACCGGGTAGACCGAGTCCCCATCAAGATCCCGGGCAGGAGCTCACTGGACTCGACCGGCTTAATCTGTGAGACGTGGAAGGTGGGATGGACTCAGAAGCTCGGAGGAAGATGGAGACAACCTGGGTAATAAAGTGGGGCAGGCGTGCGTCGTCCGTCGGCATACTTGCAGTTCTGTTCGATGGACCGGTGAAGGGCCTTGACGGCCTTGGACCAAACGTTCTTGCAGCGTCGTATATGGTGGCGAACAGACGTGACCGCGATCTCCTTCTCATCGGCTGGAAACGGCGGCGGTCGATAACCTAACGAAATCCCGAACGGGGAGAGTCCTGTGGCAGAGGAGACATGAGAATTGTGGGCATACTCTACCCAGGGAAGAAACTTGTTCCACTCTGACGGGTTATCAGAGCAGAGACATCAGAGCAGAGACATCGGAGCGCGGCCTCGAGCTCCCGGTTCAAGCGCTCGGTCTGCCCGTTCGTCTGGGGATGGTAGCCCGATGTCAGGGAGACCTTTGCATCGAGGGCTGAACAGAACTGTTTCCACACCTGGGATATGAACTGGGGACCTCGATCGGACAAGATCTCCTGCGGGATACCATGGAAACGGAATACTTGTTTGACGAGAAGCTGAGCTGTCTGGAATGCAGAGGGGAGTTTTCTGAGCGGTACAAGGTGACGTGACTTGGAGAAGCGGTCGACGATGGTGAAGATGGTGGTCATTCCCTGTGAAACGGGCAGGCCTGTCACAAAATCGAATGCAATATGGGACCAGGGACGGTTGGGTATGGCGAGAGGCTGTAGAAGACAAGCAGGGGGTCTATGGGAGGACTTGTTGCGAGCGCAGATGGGACAGGCGAGAACGTATTCCCTGATGTCCTTGTGGACGGATGGCCACCAGAAACGTCTGGTGATCAACGCGATGGTGCAGCTGGTCACGGGATGGACTGAGAACTTGGCCGAATGAAACCAGTGAATTAGGCGAGGATGGACTGAGGAAGAGACGTAGGTCCTTCCCCGTGGCCCTGTGCCTAGATCGGGTTCCCGTAGCTGAGCCTGAGCAACAAGCCCCTCGATATCCCAGGAGAGGGAGCCTATGGTGCAACTGGGGGGAAGGATGGGAGTTGGTTCCTCCACTGACTCGCCGGGAGCGAATTGGCGGGACAAGGCGTCTGGCCTTGTGTTCTGGAAGCCTGGGCAATAAGAAATGGACAAATTAAAACAGGAGAAAAACAAGGACCAGCGAGACTGTCGAGGATTCAGGCGTTTGGCGGACTGTAGATAAGACAGATTCTTGTGGTCGCTCCAGACCAGCACGGGTTGCTCAGTGCCCTCCAGCCAGTGACGCCACTCCTCAAGCGCCAACTTAATGGCCAAAATTTCCCAGTCACCGACATCATAATTCCTCTCTGCAGGTGACAGACATCGGGAGAAAAAGGCACAGGGGTGAAGCTTCCCATCAAAGTCCGAGCACTGTGACAAGATAGCCCCTACTCCTGTGTCGGAAGCGTCGACCTCCAGGGTAAATTGTTTGCAGGGATCCGGATGAATGAGGATTGGTACCTGTGAGAACTTCTCCTTTAAAGTGATGAACGCGGCGTTAACATCTTGAGTCCAGGTGAATGTTGTCTTGGTAGAGGTCAAGGCTGCTAGAGGAGCGGCTGTCTGACAGTAGTTGCGAATGAATCGACGGTAAAAGTTGGCAAACCCGAGGAAGCGTTGGACCTGGTTGCGGTTCCCAGGAACGGGCCAGTCCAGGACGGCCTTGATCTTGTCAGGCCGAACTTGACCTCCCTCGAGAATGAATCCCAAGAATGTGACGGATTGTTTGTGAAACTCGCACTTCTCAGTCTTGACAAATAAGCGATTTTCCAGGAGGCGCTGCAGCACCAGGCGGACATGATGGCGATGTTCGGAGAGGTTCCGTGAATAGATGAGGATGTCATCAAAGTCAAAGTCAAAGTCAGCTTTATTGTCAATTTCTCCACATGCCAAAGACACACAAAGAAACCGAAATTTCGTTCCCCCCTATCCCACGGTGACAAGACATGGCTCACAACAGACAAACAAGTAAACAAGTATAACAAAAGTGTGCTGAATAAATAATGAATAAATAACACAACAATAAATAAATAAATAAGAGGAGCAGAAAAAAAAAGGAGCAAGTGCGCGTACAGCAGACATTCCTGAAAATAGCGCAACAGTGCCGCACGCTACGCAGAAGGGGGTAGCGAGTTCAGGGCCCTAACAGCCTGGAGAAAGAAGCTGTTGGCGAGTCTGGTGGTGCGGGAGCGCAGGCTCCTGTACCTCTTCCCAGAGGGCAGAAGGTCAAACAAAGAGTGAGCCGGGTGACTCACATCTCTGGCAATCGAGGTTGCCTTGCGGGCGAGATGGGAGGTGTAAATGTCCTTCAGGGAGGGGAGCGATAAACAAAGACGAATATGTTGAGGAAGTGCCGAAGGACATTGTTGACTAAGGCTTGAAAAACTGCGGGAGCATTGCAAAGTCCAAAGGGCATGACAAGTTACTCAAAATGGCCTAGCGGGGTCTTGAAAGCGGTCTTCCACTCATCTCCCTGGTGGATCCTGACCAGATGATATGCATTACGGAGGTCAAGCTTGGTGAAGCTGGTGGACTCCTGGACTGGTTCAAATGCTGATGAGAGGAGGGGAAGAGGATACCTGTTTTTGACGGTGGTGAGGTTGAAGCCATGGTAGTCAATACAAGGGCGGAGAGTCTTATCCTTCTTGCCCACAAAGAAGAAATCTGCCCCCAGGGGTGAGGAGGATGGGCGAATGATGCCAGCGACCAGTGATTCATTGATCTAAGTCTCCATAGCTTGTCTCTCTGTGCGTGAGATATTGTAGAGTCTACTGGACGGTAGCGGGGCTCCGGGAAGAAGCTCAATGGCGCAATCCTAGGGGCAATGTGGCGGTAAGGATGAAGCCTTGCTCTTGTTAAAAACCTGTCTTAGGTCATGGTATTCTCTGGGCACTTGTGAAAGATTGATCGGGCCAGGTTCCTTGGGTGCTACTAGGGGCGGGCGAGATGGCACGGCAGACTGAAGACAAGAGGATAAGCATGATGTGGACCAGGACTTGATATGGCATTCTGAGCAGTTGATCTGAGGGTTGTGTCTCTGGAGCCAGGGGAAACCAAGTACAAGGCCTGACTGTCTTACGAGGAAGACATAAAAGGAAATGATTTCACGACGGTTGCCAGAGATGATTAGCTCCACGGGTTTGGTGCGTTGGGTTATGCTGGAGAGCCCTCTCCCATCGAGGGCAGAGACGGTGAGAGGCGTAGGGAGAGGTTCTGTCTCGACTTTGGCTCGGGAGATGAATTCCTGGTCGATCCAGTTTCTCTCGCACCCCGAGTCGACCAGCGCGGATAGCTTGTAGTGATGGTTGTGCACAGACATCATGGCGGGTAGGGAGAAGCGAGGAGACTTAACACTTGTCGGCCGGTCCGGCAGTCCTCCCCTCAAGACCGTCGGACCCTCCCATTTGGCCGAACCGGACAGTAGGCGATGAAATGATCCGGGGAGCCACAGTACAGACACTGTCGGGACTCACGGCGCCGCTGCAGCTCCTCCAGAGAGAGTCGGACCCGGCCAATGTGCATGGCTTCAGGTTCTGGAGAGGACTGGCTAGGCGATCGCCTGGGCGGACTGGGTCTGGCTAAAAAAAACTGTGATCTCTCCTCCGTCCGCTCCCATGAAGAGCTTCTCCATCTCTCCCTAATTCGATTGTCCAACCTAATGGCCAGGGAAATCAGGTCGTCCAAAGTCCCTGGTTCTTCCAGGACTGCCAGTTCGTTCTTTAAGGACTCATTTAAGGCTATGAAAAAAAAGCCGTTTTCAAGGCTACAGGGCCCCACCCGGACGCAGCTGCTAACATACGAAACTCAATAGAGAAATCTGACACGGTGTTGTTCCCTTGCCTAAGCCCCCACAACCGGCAAGACACACCGGTCTGATCGGTCTTGGTCGAAAAGGTCTGCTTAAATTCCTTTAAAAACTCTTCGTAAGAACAGCCAAAATGCCTGCAGTCAGTAAATCGGGCTTCATCCCACTGAGCACCTTGCCCGTGAGGAGTCCCAAAATAAACGAGATCTTAGCTCCGTCATGGGAAAAAGACTGGGGAGACCGATTAAAATCTAGCAAACATTGCAGGAGGAAACCTCTGCAATTACCACCCTCTCCGGAGAACTTCTCCAGATGAGGGGAACGAACCTCGCCGAAGTGCAGACTCGGTGGCGATACTGAGGACCTCGAGGCGCCAGCTGGCGGCAAGGTGACCTGGGTGTTTTGAAGCAATCTGGTAACTTGTTCCAGTTGATCGTTGGTTCGCTGCTTCTGCTCCAGGAGGGCTTGGAGAGTGGACTCGTGTGATTGGAGTTGGTATTGCTGTTTTGCGAGGGCACGTCTGAGTGGCTCTGCTGGGTCTGATGGGCCTGAGTGTTCTGTCATCGTTTTAGTGATTGAGTTGACCCACATGCAGAAAAACCAACTCAGACATCCAGAATGAGTGAGGAGTGTTTATTGGAGGAGCTGCGGTGGAGGTAGAGCGGGATGATCGGAGCCAGGAGCACTGAGCGGGAGCAGCAATGGCGGAGCGTGTGGAGTTCAGCCAGAACGGGGTGAATCTTGGCGGTGATCGGTGGAAGTAATCAGAGGATCTAAAGAACGTGGCGTCGATGAGTAAGGCAAGAACTATGAGCAAGGAGCTAGAGGCACAACCGTGGAGGTGATCACACTGAAGGGACACTCAGGCAACGAGCAGTTGACAGCATGCTCCTTAAGAGCCCTCCTTTAACGAGCCTGATGAACCGCACCTGGGCCCTCTGCACTCTGCTCACGGTTGCTCTCTGTGGACAAAAGAAGTATGCCGCCCTGGATCCTGACAGTCTGTAACTTACCGCTGCGCAACAAGCTGTAATTCACGCAAGATTTAAGGCGTGGTGACGTAATTTTCGGCAGAACATGGACACATCTCGACACGACAATATTCAACACAAAATATATATTGATTTTCAGCATCAACATGAGAACCTTTCTAACAGTAGGTGTATAAGCAGTTAGGTAGGAAGATGAACAAGTTGGCCATCAATGTGGTAGTTAGCGACTAGCTAGGTAGTTAAAAAAATGTTTGGGCCTTCACACACACATTCACACCGTCACTCACACACAAACATTCACACCGTCATATGTGGGAATCGAACTCACGGTGTCGGCACACAAGACAAGCACGTGTATCCCTACACCATCAGCGACTCCCAGGTAGTTACATTTTACGTAGCTAGGCAGGAAGCTAGGTTGATAGGTAGCTAGCAAGGGAGCAAATGTATCAAGTTAGGTAAATTTTTGTCAACTAAGCTGGTCGGTAGGTAGCTAATGAAGATGTGAATATAAAAATATTGTGTCTGAATTTGATTTTTGTGTTGCAGTCAATGGTTCAAGAGCTGCAGGAAGGAGGAGGAGGTGCTTCAGTCCCACTCCGAATGATAAAAAGTGGGCGGGACAGGGGTGTGTCTTTAATGAGCTACCTGTCACACTCGTCCATCACATCCAGCCTCTCACAGGCCAAGACACCGCCCAGGTACATGCACACCGCACAGCACACCCCACTCACTCCACAGTCAACCTTCTATGCCTCCATCCACCCAATATTCTGTCCGTCCATCCTTTCATCCATTTGTTTGCCTAATCAACCATCCATCCAGCTATACATCAATGATTCAAATTCATTTGATTTGACTTTATTAATTCATGCTTGCAGTGGAGCCAAAAAAAAAGGCCCGACTGAAGAGACAGCAGAACTTTACAATAACAACAACAACAGTAAAATATTAAATATTTAAAAACATGTTTTTCAAGGCAGCGGAGCATGGAAATTCAATCATCCTTCCAGCCAGCCATCTAGTTTTCTGTCTTTCTTTCTGCCCAGCCTATTTTAAAAGCTTCTGCATCCATTTGGCCATCCATCTTTTCACCATTTCATTCCACCGTTCATCCAGCCAACCTTTCTTCAGGCCATCAGTCCATTCTTTGTTCCTTCCCTTTAACATTTCATCCATCCAACAATTCAGCTTTCCTTCTGCGCATCCATTATTTAATTTATTGTTCCATCCATCCAACCTCAGCAGTAGCAGCGTGGCGGGTAGTCACACTCAACTTTCCCTGGGGGAGGACAGAGAGGGAAGAGTGACTGGCGAGAGGAGAGGGAGGAAGCTGGGTGGGAAAGAAGAGGAGGAGGAAGACGAGAACGGGGAGCCCTGGGGAGGAACGTTTGCTTCTTCGTCTTCTCTCGTGGATCTTCCTAGGTGACAACTTCAGCATCCGTCATCTTAGCCGTGTTGAAGCAAGTTTAATCAAGTTTGGCAAAGTTTTTTTTTTCACTTTCAACTTAATCAATCATATACGTTTGGCATCAAACGGCTTCCTGTCTCTATTGTGGTCACTTCTGAGCATTTAAAACCCATGAAAGAGAATTTTAAATACAGTGGAGCCTCGGTTTTTGACCACAATCCGTTCCAGAAGGCTGTTCGAGAAGTGAATCGTTCGAATTCCGAATTATGTTTTCCCATTACAAATAATGGAAAAAAAATAATCCGTTCCAAAAAAAACAAAAAAAACCCGCCTTTTTTAAGCATGTTTTCATTTGCGCATTTTTGTCCGATCGCGCAACTGCAGCGCACCGCCGAACGCGCAACCGTAGCGCATCACCGACCGTGCTGGTCGCATTATTGTGACAGAGCGGTTGCTAAAATTTATAAAATATTTTTAAAGTCCTGGTGTACTTTCCAAAATTTAAGTGGACCTCAGTGCACAGGGAGCTTAATTTGGTCCGATCGCGCAACCGCAGCGCGCCGGGCGCTCACTGTCGCATTGCTTTAGGAGCGTCTTTGTGATTTAGGATGGCTTTACTGCTCCCACTTGCTTCCTTTGGAGGCATGATTAGAGTTGATGCAATCCTTAGAGTAACAAGAATGTAATAACGAACGGAGTTAGTTGGCATGCGGGTCCTCTCGGCTCATCTTGCGAGACTCGACAACCGAATTTCGTCCAACATCCGAAGCAAAACAAATCTCGAAATTTTTGTTAGAATACCGAGGCTCCACTGTACCTTCTTATTTCCCTGTTTGATTCTCCAAAATAGAAGTCACATGGGCCTTATTCAAAGCCCAACACTTGCAAATTTGCCTTTTGTGTGTGTGTGTGTGTGTGCGCGTGTGTGTGTGTGTGTGTGTGTGTGTGTGCGTGCGCGCGCGCGTGCGTGTGTTTTCTACTAGTTTACATTTGGTAACACTTTAGGGTTTAGGGGATTTTGGGTTTGGATTCAAATAAGGACAGATACGCTGACTGACTGTAGAGAAGCATTCCATTTGAATTGAAGAGGATGCGGTGAAAGCGCCCTCTGCTGGCTGCACCACGCAGCTCCAAATAAACTGCAATTAGCAGAGTTGAAAACTACAAATGATGGCTACAGATGATGTTGGTTAAAAACTGCAGGAGTTAGTGTTAAGGCTTTGACAATATTTGTCAGTTTTAGGTCCAGCACCCCGGATATCCTCAAAGACAACCAAGACAACCCTGCAGGAAGTTGCGAGGAGGCCAAAGACAGGCAGCCCGATGGGGTCAGCCGGGAATGCAAAGTTTGTCGAGCTATTCTTTGTTGGACTATCATCTTGGCACAACTCGAGTTTGCGTTTTGGCCATAATTCCATGCGGGTGTCATCATAATCATTGCCTTCTGTCAACTGAAGGAAATGGGACTTTTGACTGCCTCGCTCCCTTCATGGCAGGGCATAGGGGAGTTCCCCGCATCCCCGGTTGCCTCGGCAGCTGCGGAGCCCGGCGGCGGAGAGCAGCGGACGCAGGCCCTGCAACTAGGAACGCTGCTGGGGGAGCTGGAGAGAAGCCTGCGACCACTGCGGAGCTGCGAGAGCCAGCTGAGGCTCCTGAAGCAGCAGATAGAACACCTCAACACCATTCTGAGGGTGAGATGATCCCTGGAGCTCAAAGTGCTGAACCGGCTCTAAAAACATTGGCGGCAGAGTACCTCAGATGGCAAATGTTCCGTGGCACTGTGATGCCACCAGGTGGTGTTACAGCACTGCCTTTGTCCAAAGTTCAACAACTGCCCTTTGGATAGTTAGTTAATTGGCAAGAAGATGCCACAATATATCGACAAAGCAGCGCTTGTTTCCAGTGTACACGAAGCCCCCAACAAAGCAACGAAGTCAACCACAGGGATGAGAATCTTCCGCGGATTTCCGTGGTTTTTTTTTCCGTCGGGAGTATCATTTTCGTGAATCGTGTAGATCCGTTGCGAAATTTGTTTTTAATTTTGGCGCTACTTTCATCACATCATTTGCCTACTCATTTGCCTAATTAGCAAAAGTTTAAGCCGGCATGGCGAAAGTTTTAGAGAAAAAAGGCGAGGATCGTGCCAGGGAAATAGACAAGTCGAACGGGATCAGGAACTGCTTCAGATGGGCATGGTTCGAGAGCAGCGTCATTTTACAACTCGGAACACAGTCCGTAACCACCTGCCTGACGGATCATATCCGTAAATTAGAGGTCCCGGTGAAGGTTTTGTGCATTCTTTGTCAAGATGTGATAAGCTATGTACAAGCATGTGGGTAACATGATATTACATGTAAGTTAATGTTAGGCTATTGTGATGATATCGTTATAGATCTTCAATGATAGACAGACAGACAGACAGACAGACAGACAGACAGACAGACAGACAGACAGATAGATAGATAGATAGATAGATAGATAGATAGATAGATAGATAGATAGATAGATAGATAGATAGATAGATAGATAGATAGATAGATAGATAGATAGATAGATAGATGATGCAAAAAATTAACAGTTTTCATCAAAAGGAAAAACTCCAGAATTGATTGTGCTATTTTGATATATTATATTCACCTTGGTAGCCCACCAAGCAGGAATATTTTTTTCAACAAAACTGTTAAAATTGAGTGATGAAATTAATGGTTTTGGGGTTGCTATACTGCCAAAATCTAGTAGTTTCCAGGGAGCTTTTCCCCCTGAGCCCCCTCCGGGGCGTTGCCACTGGCACCCTGCGGCCCCCAATGGGGACCTGTGGGCCCTGTGGCCCCTGGCGCCCTGTGGCCCCCAATGTGGGCCTGTGGCCCCTGGCCCACTGCGGCCCCCATTGAGGGGGTCTGCGGCCCCTGGCCCCCTGCGGCCCCCATTGGGGGGGGCCTGTGCCCCCCCCCCCCCCCAGTGGGGCATGCGGCTCCCAGACCCCGGCTACTTCTCAGTGTTTTTTTTCATTTGCCGTTCTCATCCCTGCAACCAGTGTGAACGTACGCTTTGAACCCCCTCAGAACGACTTGTCCCTCATCAGACCGTCGTCATGGGACGACACCTTGGCCATGGAGGAGGTTCTCTGCAGCTTTGACTTCCTGTCACATGACGATGACTCTTCCTGTTCCGGCGGGTGAGAAGAGTTGAGCCGCACGCGCGTGTGTGTGCGCACGCGTGCGTGTGCGTGCGTGCGCGTGCGTGCGTGTGTGTGTGTGTGTGTGTGTGTGTGTGTGTGTGTGTGTGTGTGTGTGTGTGTGTGTGTGTGTGTGTGTGTGTGTGTCTGTGTGGAAGAAGTAAGCATGGATGGGTCATTGATGTGTGTAAGTAGGCAAATCCTGGAGGTAAGTGCTCGTGTATCCTTGGGGTGGGTCATTGAATTGTCATGTCCACAGCATGTCTTGTCCGAGGAGCCCCCTCCCGCAAAACCACCGATGGGGTTGTGAGAAGGAGCCGCCGGTTGTCCCGCTGACTTGTGGCCACTGGGGTCTTGACCAGGTTCTGGAGACACACCTGGATACCTGTTGCATCCTACTGGAGGTACTGAGGCTTTCCTGCCGATGTTCCAGGATGTTCCTTTGAGGTTCTCGTGGTTCTCCTCAGATGCTGCAGAGGATCAACTTCAGTTTGACTCGTGTTGATCTCCTTGAGGATGTTTCTCAACAAGTAGACGTCCTGAACAGAATCGGCTGCTTGCTGTTGGAGGACAAGAACGGCATCTCCACTGAAGACCGTCAGTATCACTAACCTCTTAACTAGCTAGCTAGCTTGCTAACAAACTGATGGCTTCTGATAGCTTGTTTGCACAACTTGCTTGTTTGCTGGTCAGTCGGTCGCTCAGTTGGTGGTTCAGAAGTGAAAGCTTTCTTATCCGTTGTTGTGGTGTCCAGTGCTTCCGGAGGATCAGCGGAGTCGAGATGTTTTGCTGCTGTGGGCTGAATGTGTGCGAGACTCCGATTCTTCTTCTCCATTCTGCTGCCACTCAGACAACTTTGTCAATGCACTCAGAAAACAATACTCGCACAAAATTAAAGCCAACGCAGAGGCCAAGCAGCCCGGGCTCTCCGAAAGAGGTCAGAACAAAGACTTGTGGGTGAAGTTAAGTAAACTCGTTCCTTTGATACGAGTGAGTTGTCTTGACGTGGGTTAACGTGTCCTAGTGATGCGTATGTAAATATGACTCTCTGATGTGTTCACATCAATTAGCTTGTTCTTTGTTTCTTTTGTGTGAGTCTGTACATGCTCTTTGATGTAAAGATGTAAGAAAGTGAATGTATTTGATGCATTTAACTAATCATTTGATGTGTAGAAGTCAACATGTGGGTATCCTTTGATATGTTCATCAGTACATTGTGTATAAGTCACTATTTGTCTTTGATGGCAAGAAGTAAGCAAAAGTGTGTCTTTGATATGTATTTAGTGTTCCGCACGCTGCTGCAGCAAGTGCAGGCAGCCTGCAGGGTAGCGCTGTGGCCACCACAGCCTCCGAGCGCCGCCGACAGAGTGAGCGTGTTCCAGCTGTCGATTTATCTGAGACGGTGTGGCATCGCCACGCTGGGCGAGCACGTTGCCCACCTCGCCAAGGAAGGTGTGTTCCGTTCAACCGTCACCCACCCCAGGCCAAAAAGTCACAATTTTCGGACGTCATGGCCTTTCAGAGTACTTCCTGTCGGCATTGAAGGGTCCCAAGCGGCGGGGCATGCTGAACAGGATGACATCGCGGGGCGTGGCCCGCCTTCTCCCACTGGGCTGCACGCTGCAGGCCATAGCAGCACTCTTGACAGACGCCGACCGCAAAGCAGGCCGGGCGGCTGCCAGCTGCCTGAGACGGGCTTCTGTCTGCGCCACCTTCCGAGCCAGGGTACACCACAAGTCCCGCGATAGCATGTGGCAGGGCTAACGCTCAAAGTGTGTGTGTTCGTAGGCACTTGTTTATTTCACAGAGAGTTTGAGGAGCACTGACGTCGTCGTCCAGCGGAACTCTTGTTTGGCGCTCCAATGCTTGGCGGTGAGCGCGCAGCGGCCTCCCATTGCACTGGCTCCCACACATTCATTTGTATTTGTGTGCGTGTATTTGCAGGCCACGGAGAGCGTGGAGCACATGGTTGAACTTCGCAGGTGTCCCAATGAAGACGTTCAAAATGCCGCCAAGGAAGCGGTCCTCTCATTTGGTAGTTGGTGCTTGATTGGTTCACAGCTTTTTTTCCTTTTTTTTTTTTTTTTTATTGATTCCATTTTTTTGACAGGTAAAAAAGGCCACGCAGCCTTCCAGAAGATGGAGCAGCTTGACTTGGAGATGCAGGAGGACTTTTTTCAGAATTTGGAGACTGAGATCACTTTTCTTTAAGAGCAACTTTTGCTGGCTTTTTTTCTTCATGGCCAACATATGAAATATCTATCTATCTATCTATCTATCTATCTATCTATCTATCTATCTATCTATCTATCTATCTATCTATCTATCTATCTATCTATCTATCTATCTATCTATCTATCTATCTATCATATTTAAACAATAAAGTCAGCTAAACACAGCACAAGTGTACAGGTAATGTACACTTAAAAATATTTTAATGTACTCTGGTACATTAAAATATTTTTCAAACATTTAGCATTTCATTTTTAAATATATGTATATATACATATATATATGTATGTATATATGCATATATGCATATATATATATATATATATATATATATATATATATATATATATATATATATATATATATATATATACATACATGTGTATATATATATATATGTATATATACAGTATGTATATTTGTTTAAAGAATATATATATATATATATATATATATATATAATATATATATATATATAATGATACATATTTAAACAATAGTCAGCTAAACACAGCACAAGTGTCAAAGTACATGAAATTATTTTTCAAACATTTAGCATTTCATTTTTTTAAATTATACATTTCCAAAAATGAAAGAGGTTTCCACAAGTGATCAGAATTTAAGGTTTTAAAAAAAATTGGAAAAAAAAAAATCAGTATTTTTTTCAACAAAGCAGCTAAAAATTTAAATTATGCTGGCAAAATATTAAAAGTTTCAACGCGGATAATCCACAATAAATTTAAATGCACAACAAAGACTAACAGATCAAGTTAGAAATGACAAGATTAAAAAAAGACATGTTTGATTGAAGGAGATGAAAAAGGAGTCTCATGCTAAATCCATCACAAATTGTCATCAAGGCAATACAGCTTCATGTCGTTGCCGACCGTTAACTGCGACACGACTGTTAACTGTGACAATCTGGATATAGCATCATTTAGACCAGGGGTGTCCAAGTCCAGTCCTCGAGGGCCGCATTCCTCCATGTTTTCCAAGTTTCCCTCGTTAAACACACCTGATTCAATGATCAGGCTCCTGCACAGGTGTGTTTAACGAGGGAAACTTGGAAAACATGGAGGAATGCGGCCCTCGAGGATTGGCTCCTCCACAGGTGTGTTTAAACGAGGGAAACTTGGAAAACATGTAGGAATGTGGCCCTCGAGGACTGGACTTGGACACCCCTGCTTTAGACTATTACATCGGCCACACGCATTGTACGTGAGAGAGCGTTTGGGGAAATTGACTTCTCATATCTCTTTTCAAATTTTGTCACTGTTGGTGAAAAATATGACACCTTCAACAATAAGTTTTCTTTTTTTAATTCATGTACTCAACACTATTGGAGGAAAAACTAAATATTTTATTCCACTTAAAAAGCAAAAACAACATTGTGATGAAACACAAGGATTAAAAAAAAAAAAAAACGTTGCCATCCAACTTTGTGTGTGTGTTGTTTCTTTTGGATGTGCTGAAAATACTGACAATCACTTCAAAGAACATGGTTGTGTGCATTTAGCCAGAGGAAAAGGAGTGGTTGGCAACATTGATTGTCCGGTGTGTGGAAGATTGTGTCTGCGCACGCACAGCACGGCCTGGGCAAACAAAATGTCTCCCGCTGTCTCCGTTTTCAAGTCTTTACTTCAAAGTTGGTCTTGTATCCAGCATGGCGGCAGCAATGGCGAGGGGCCTCTAGGCGCCCACGATGGCCGGGTCGTGTGCGGCGTGCGGCAGGGCGGCATCCTGGAAGTGAGACGTCAAAGCACATCAACCTTCGTTTTGACAAGATGCCACCCAAAGTCAAGTTCCATCAATGTACTTCAGTAGGACTTCAACGATGACAGTTTGCCATTTAATTTTTCCTCCTCTGATAATTTGCTTACAAAAAAAGGAATGACTGTTAGTGCCAGGCCAATAAAAGTACTTTGCTGCCATCTTGATAGTGAGCTGAGGCCCTTCAGTGCTTTGTTGCCTTCAGGTGGCATCTTGGTGCCCAGGAACGACAGTAGCTTTGACTAGAAGCGCGTCGCTCAGGGATAGGTAGTGCTTAGCCGCCATGCTGATCCTAAGAAACTATACCCATGTGAATTGAGGAGCCTTCTTTAAACAAATGTAGAGCTTTGCGGCAACTTTGTTTCAGCTGCAGCTTTTCAAGTGCTCTGCAAAATCAAAGCGAATTGTCAAACACGGCACTTGAATAGAAAAAAAAAAAAGCGGTCAAGCAACGTTTGATTTGGGAATTTTGTGTTGTGTATGCACCTGGCAGTGGTAGAGGAAGCAGTTGCCCCAGCAGCTGTAGCAGATGAGGAAGAGGGCGGTGAGGAAGACCAAGGCACAGATGGTGCAAGGCTTCCTCTCCAGCAGGAAGCTGAGCAGGTAGAAGCCCATGAACATGGAGTGGTTGAACCACAGCGCCGGGTTGAGCGGCTTGGGGATCAGCAGCACCGGCAGAAGCCACTGCAGGCAATACATGCTTGACGCCCTACTCGGTGGGTGGCGGCAGTCAGCGGGACGGGCACTGCACGGTCTCAGCGGAGGCTGGCCAGGAAGTGCAACACGACAGCAAATTTTGCTGAGGTCAGCTCGTCCCTGCGTGTGCACAACACAATTCCACAGTCAAAGATGAATCTTTGCTGCACAGCCGCTCGCACGGCGTGCGCAGGTGTACCTAATCAAGTGACCCACACCGCTGCTTCCTGCTTGGCTCAAGGTCTCCACAACCGGGAAACAAACGATACGATAACAATAAAAACCATTACATCATTAGAAAAGGAATCAATCAGATCTTTGATCATCAAGTAATTGTCAGAATACTTTTTTTTTTTTTTATTGAATGTGTCCAGATGCTTGGAATTTAAGCTTTAAACAACTTTCTGAAAATATTTTCAAACTAATAATTACCAATTGTGCATTCCTTCTGACTTGATAACTGTCACTGAATCATTTGTTTGTCATTTCTAACCTGTCAAATTAAATGTTTTTGAATAAAGGGATGGAAATTAAAACTTTTGCTAAATTATCCAATTTATATTGCAATGTAGTCAAATGTAATTTTTTAAATCGCAAAGGCTGGAATTTAGGAAAAAAACAAAGCAAAAAAGACTGCACCCTTGCAGTTGGTCGACAGTTTTTTTTTCTATTCTGACATTCCTGAGACGCTTCTCTATACTTCAGTGAACTATTATCATTTCCTAGACTAACTGACTTAAGTTTAGGGCACGCCGGAAGTGGACACTTAAAAGACTTGAAGTCACTGCAGCAAACAACTTGAACAGGAAGGATTTCAACCGTCAGTCATTAGCATTCAAGACCAATGCTTTGGATACAAAATCGGATTTCGTAATTCTACAGATCAACATATTACTTGCAAACGTGAGAGGAGGAACTTGAAAAAAATATAAAGTGCATATAAGGTTAAATAAGGTTTCGACGTGTTGCTTGAGCTGCTGTAAAGTGTATCTATTAAAGTGATCAATTAGCCTTCCTGCTTGGCTTGAAAGTGTCCATCACTAAACGATAACAATAATGAAAATAACATCAGCAGCAATAAAACGAAGAAATAGAACAAATATTTTTGAATCCGGACGCCGACCAAATTCTTAATTAGAAAAGGATGGACTTTTGAATTGCCATAGCTGGGCACCAACAAGGTGTCCATTTTCGACTGTTCAACACTTGCCAATGGCATGTCACGCTTGAACACTTCGGCGGAGCGCAAATACGAATAAAGTTGCAAACATTAGCGTTCTTTTGGGGCCTTTTCCAAAACGCCGAACGCCACTGAGTTCTCACGTCGTCCACGTTTGAGCTGCTAGCGGAGCGTGCGAGCGGCGTTAGCTAACTGCCTCCGTTCCTACCGTGTTGTCGCTCCAGACGCGAATAAGGTAATTTACAACCAGCAACGTCCGCATAAATTGTTATGGCGCTTTGTATTTTGGTGTTGGAGCAAGGTCACGCCAGGAAGGCCGATGACGCTGGCCTCCCTGCCCGCTTCGCTTTCGATTTAGCGGTGCCACACAAAGGAGCCGAAACGGCCCAAATGCAGACAAAAGATCGCCTCCGTGGAGACCAAGGAGCAGACAAACCTGGCAGCCATGTGCATCATTCTGGCCTTAAACTGTCCGCGAAAAGACTTTGTTCCGTTTCGCTGAGCGTCTGCGTACGTGTTTGCTATCGACAGCAATTTGGCTAAGCAACGACAAGGACCCCGGCGGCAGAGGTGTCCGTGGATCTGCCTGAAACAACCGACCGTTGACTCTGGCAGACTGGAGACGTCAAGTGCTGATTGCGCCCTTACACTGGTCAGATAACAATGCAGCATCTACATGCTCCACCGACGCTACAAGCCTCACAGAACAGCATTTACTTATTTTATTTGCTGACTCTGTTTTCAGTTATTTTCAAATTTGATCTACAAACACATTTTAGAAGTGTTTCCCTCTAATATCAAATAAGAACGATTTACGCTGTAAGCGAAAGTCAATGCCTTCAATGATAGGAGTTTCAAAACTTTATTTGGCACATTCCGGACCGACAAACAAATGAGCAATGACGCAAACGCAACGCATCACAACTCAAACAACGCCAAATTGTTTTTGTCACGGGAATGCGAACTGACTTGTACTAGCATTAGCGTTGCTACAAGTGCAACCATTGCCAAGCAGGCTGTTATTTATACTTATATTTATATATTTATTTTTAAGGTTGTGTTAAACTTATAATCATATTAATATAATACCTAGTATTGGAGTGCTCGTGTGGATTGGTGGGTGGTGAAGAATGTGCAGGCAAACTGCATGAACTTGTTTTCTTGGAAGTGTTGTGTATAGGCCCAGACAGGGAGTACCAGACGAGATCACCTCAAGGTCGTTGAGGAACGAGAACAGCACGTCTATGTGGCCCGGGCTTCGCAGGAAAATCCAACCACCTGACCTCAGCGATAGCACCGACACGGGGAGGAGATGGCCATCGACCAATCATCTCACAATATTTTGCATGCTTTAATATTCATATTGTGTTTCTTTAAAACTGGGCAACCCGGAAGAATGTGTCGTCTTTTGGTGGTCACAAAAACGCACGAGTTTTAGTGTGAGGGACCCGGGACCCAGGCCTGTATTAGTGCGCTTTGTCAGGAATAAACAATTGGTAAATTTGGTCTAATTGATCTACTGGTCTTCTCTTTGACAGAACGAACTCGCAAAATTGTTAGGTGCGCCAGTGTGTGGATTAGGACATAGCAATTTATGTGTTAAGTGTTGATCGCAATTTGGAGTCAGATCAATAACTAAAATCCGTAACCTAACAATTTCTTCATTATTATTATGATTTCGCTTCAACAGTGAAACGTGATTATTTTTCTTATTCTTATAAGTATTAAAATGAGCTTGCTAGAAGAGCTAAACACAGCCTTCTAAACTTCTCTTTTGCCATTTAGGTTGCCAAGCACAGAAACTGTTAGTATGGTAATGTTTTATAACTTAAACGTTTCTCCTTTTTTTTTAACCCCGAACGAGGTTTTGAGGTTTTCCTTTGCCGTTTGAAGGGGCTTCAATGAGGGGATGGCATCGACCTTTGTCACCTGCTGCCCCGTGAAGCCCTTTGAGACTCTTTTGGTAGGGCTGTACAAATAAACTTGCTGTAGCATTGTATCAAATCTCACAGGAAATCGAACCAAGGACAAAGGACTTCCTATTCGTCCTCTGAGTCATCAGAAGACCCTCACGACTTATCAGTCTTCTTTGACCCTTTCCCTACGAGCATTCAATCTGTTCTCATTTGAGATGCCACTCGACGACAGTGCAAAATATATCGACTGCTTATCGGGCTACTTAAGCACTTTCTGGGTATTTGTTTGCATGCCATCTGCTAGGGTGACCAGATTTGGGTTTCTGAAAGAGGACACCTTTTTGTTGGGGGGGTGTCATTTGTTTTTTATTTTTTTGAGGGGGGGGGGTCATTTGTGTCATATATTATGACACAAATGACATGGTGTCTGTATAGCAATTCAGTCAAATTCCTTGTTTGGCATGCACAAATTCCTTGTGTTGAATAACACAAAAAAACATATATACAATAACAAAGACATTATTTACACTAACAAAACCATATGTGCACACAGACATCTATGAGTTTTATAGTGGTACACTAAGTAAAAAAAGAAAAAAATACAGCCATCGGTGCAGCATTTGAAGAAAAAAAAAAAAGGACTCCTCTTCAGTCCTCCCCTTGCGGGGTGCGTTGGCACCTTTATTTGCCACATACACGTAAGTGCCTGCCTTGCATATCAAGCACTCAGCTTCATAAGGATCACGACCCTGGCGAAAGCACGGGAATTTAAACGTGCATTTTCGTTTCGGCATTGCTTGTAAACACTCGGTATAGACTGGACAGCCCAACCTACTTCGTAGCAATTTGACTAGATTTGGGGAGAAGGGCGTAACTTATTTGCGAACGATACAGAAAAACCTGTGTGAAATGGAACGGAGTGGCAATTCTATTGACAACGTACTGTACATGTATTATGTTTGAGGCTGTACAACAAAATCCCGGACGATTTTGAAATTCCCCCCGGACATTTTTTTGGGGCTCAACAGTAGGACATGTCCGGGAAAAAGAGGACGTCACATATGTAGCATAGCTCAACCTCAATCTTAGTTGGCTTTAGCACATTTATTGGTTGGAGACACAAGGTTGTTAGTTGCTATTGTTAGTATTGCTTCAAATGCAAATACCCATTGTGGAGACAGTTTTTGTCAACTGGTAGCAGACCCATTATGATTCAGACATTTTATTTATTTACGTACTATTCTTAATGGCATTATTGTTGTTGGCGGGCAAGTGATGGCATGTTGTCATGCGTGTTTTTACACACTAAAGCAGCACTATTATGTGCCTCACAATGGGTTGCACAGTCACCTGACTACAGCTAGCATAGCACACCGCTAATGCAAAAACAACCATGCAGGCTCAACTGCGTGCAAAGTAAACAGCCTCAATGACAATAGAACCTCTGAGCTTTTCACTTGTCCTTCACGTGCATAAAACCTGAAAGAGAAGAACATGTTAGAGCCATCCAATCAAATATAGAGAGCATATTTTGGATGATATTTTTGTTTTGCAAATTTTCATCATTTCCAAACATTGCGCTAAATTGCTTCAGTATTTTTCAGAAGAATGCTGATAGCACTGGCTGTGGCAAACAGATAGCGTGGCTAAAAAGCCCTGGCGATATCATGTGGATAGGTGATTCTCTTTGGCGCCCTCCCTCAAGGCACAGACATTCCATCCTCTTTCTCCTCCATCAAAGGTGTGTGTCCTCTTCTTCTTCCTCCTCAGCTGCTGCTTGATTGACAAACACCTAGAGGACCAATGAAATGGCGCTTATCGTCGAGCAGAATAAAAAGGACATGACAAAATAGGTCCTACTCTTGGGAGAACAATCTTCTCTAAGAGCAAGAACCTTTTTGGGGACTAAAACATGCCCTGGACTAGAACCTTGTCTCGGGACTCACTACAATCTTATCTCAGTACAAGTACCTTCCCTTAGATCTAGAACATACTCTCTGGACGATAACCTTTCCGGACTAGAACACTTTCTTGGAATTATCACCTTGTCCCAAGACGTGCGTCTTTCCTCCGGGCTAAAAATGATCTTAGCCTTTTCACTGAACTAAAACTTTCTCCCTGGACTTAAACATTTCTCGGTACTGCAACATTCTCAAGGGAGCACAATGCTTTTCTTAGGGTGAAAACCTTTCACTATGCGCCAAACCACAGCTCAGGGTCCTCATCCTTTTTGGAGTTCTTGGAGGGGTGTGCTGGAGAGTGCTCCCCCTCGGGACTTCATTGTTCTGTTGGGGGACTTCAATGCTCACGTGGGCAATGACAAAGCTGTCAACTGATCACCACCTGGAGGTGTGTTCGCTCCAATGGTGGGATAAGATGCCGGGCCGACCTGGCAGATCCAAACATATTGTGAGGTTTGATGTCTGGTAGGATCCCCCTTTGCCCACGTCCCAGGGAGGCACGACACACTGAGTCTAAGTGTTTTGTGCCTTCATTGTTGAGACGAACGATCGGAACTGTGGTCGTAAGGTGGTCGTTGCCTGTCTTGGTGGCGACCCCCAAACCCGCTGCTAGCGGGTAAGGGATGCCGTTAAGCTGGAGAAAGAGTCCTAGCAGGCCTTTTTGGATTTTGGTCACAGCTGATAGTTACCGGATGGTCAAGCGTAACATGGCTTTGGCAGTTGCTGAAACAAAAACTCAGGCGTGGGAGGAGTTTGGTGAGGCCATGGAAAATGACTTCCGGGCGTATTCAAGGAGATTCTTGTCCACCCTCTGGACAGGGAAACGGTGCAACACGTGTATAGTGGCGATGGGGCGTTGTTGACCTCGACTCAGGATGTCATGAGTCAGTGGAGAGAATACTTCAAAGACCTCCTCAATTCCACCAATACCCCTTCCATTGAGGAACCAGAGCCTGGAGACTCCGAGGTGGACTCGCCTATCTCTGGGGTTGAAGTCACCGAGGTAATTAAAAATCTCCTTGTTGGCAAGGCCCCCAGCGGTGGATGAGATATGCCCGGAATTCCTGAAGGCTCTGGACGTTGTGGGGCTGTCCTGTTTGACACGCCTCTACTACTTCACATGGAGATCGGGGAGAGTGCCTCTGGATAGGCAGACCGGGTTGATGGTTCCCCTTTTTACGAAGGTAAGGGATAGTCTATTCAGGCGTGCTGGAGAGGCAGCTCCATCAGGAGGTCGAATCTCAGATTCAGGAGAAGTAATGTGGTTTTTGTCCTGGCTGTGGAACAGTGGACCAGCTCTTCACCCTCACCAGGGTGCATGGGGGTTTGGCCAACCAGTCTACATGTGCTTTGTGGACTTGGAGTAGGCGTTCGACCGTGTCCCTTGGGGAGGTCTGTGGGGGTTGCTTCGTAGCAGGGTAGCGAACCCCCTGAGGTGTGGGACGTGACCGAAAGAACCAAGTGGCCAAAATGAGTTTCTTCTGCAGGGCGTCTGGGCTCTCCCTTAGAGATAGGGTGAGAATCTTGGTCATCCGTGAGGGACTCCGAGTCAAGCTGCTGCTTCTCCGCGTTGAGAGGAGCCAGATGAGGTGGCTTGGGCATCACATCAGGATGCCCCCTAGAAGCCTCCCTGGTGAGGTGGTCCAGGCATGTCCCACCGGCAGGAGACCACAGGGACCACCCAGGACACGCTGGCGAGAATAAGTCTCGGCTTGTCTGGGAATGCCTTGGGATCTCCGGGATGGGCTGGACGAAGTGGTTGAAGAGAAGGAAGTTTGGGCTTCCCTTCACAAGCTGTTGCCCCCGTGACCCGACTCTGGATAAGCAGGGAAAAATGGATGGATGGATGGATGGATGGATGGATGGATGGATGGATGGATGGATGGATGGATGGATGGATGGATGGATGGATGGATGGATGGATGGATGGATGGATGGATGGATGGATGGATGGATGGATGGATGGATGGATGGATGGATGGATGGATGGTACCGTCTCTTGAAAGTAGAACCTTCACTCGGGGCTTTTTGGAAAATGAACATTCTCTATTTAAAGGCTTTCTCAGGACTACGACACCCTTCTCTCTGTACTAAACTGGTGCTTCGTCCTGAGCTGAATAGAAAGCACCTGACAGGTTACCTCCATCAAGGTTTTCATCCTACCTGCCAGCGAGGGTTGTCATCCCCGCCGATACCTTCGCCTCCCCCCACAATTCCATTGGTACTAATCCCCTTGTTCTTCATCTGTTCTTCTTCATGGTGGTCTTCAGGCCGGTTGTCAGGCTGGTTGTCGCCTGCCACGTCCAGGGTGGGGTTGTCATGGCAACCGTTCTCCACAAAGCGAAGCTCCTCTGTGTGGAACTAAGCAACACCAACAAATAGGTATCAGAAAATGGGGGCCTAATATTCGTATTAGAACTTACAGTGCTTCTTCTCAGCGGTACTTTGAACATGCCCCGGGTAAATGAAAAATTAACCGTTTGATACTACTTGAACCATTGTCATTTTTTTTTTTTTAAATCCCCCACAGCTACGGCTCCCCCCAACTTTGAGACCGTGCATGGCGGTCTTACGGTGGTCTTGGTGGTCGAGGACCGCCTCTGCCAACAGATGTAAATGAAGCCTGACGTGATGATGGCCAGGCAGATGGAGCCGATGACCACCAGGACCACAAACAGTTTGCTGTAGTCGCTGCGCTGGGATGGACTGCGGCGGGGCGAGCACGTAGAAGGCAGGCCATACTCCTGGATGCCTACCTGAGGGGATGGGGGGATTGGGGGTTAGTACAAAGACACCACAAGCTCAGAAGAATTTTCTATGAAAAAAGTTACTTTGTTTAAACTGGGATGCATTTCTCCCAGCAGGTTCAGCAGGTCCTTAGTGGACATCACACCTGGAAGATATACACATGCACGCACTAGCAATCCAATCGGAAAAATGTCACACAACAAATTACAAGACTCTTGATCATGTAAATGCTTGACGGCCACACTTTTCCCACCCCTGGCTTGAAACATAACAAAGCATGCGGACAGTAATTCACATCATATTTCAGCCATTTTGCATGATCATCCATCGAGCAGATAACAATTTGGCAATCTGGGTCCATGTCCACACAATCTGGTGTTAGTTCCTTCCAGGGAAGATTTTTCTAATTATGCTGGTCTTTGATGTGTCCTTGTAAATGGCCACCATGGCCCAGAAATGCTAATTTTGAACAAAAATGTTGAATTACTTTTTAATTTTGGGGTACCTGTGAATTTGGAGAGCCAGCACTCGCGTGAATTGAAAAAAAATCATGTGGTAATTAAGATACAGTCCTAACTTGACAAATGGTGCAAGGACAGCCACAGTTAGAGAGACAACACGTCTCCAATTCAAAATGAGAACACAAGCAAGGAGCTGCTGTAGGTCACGACTCACCCCAAGAAGCTCACATGCAGACTAAGTGGCTTACCCGACTCCGGTGGCTGACGTCACTCGCCACACCACACCCCTTCGACACGCACATACTGCAGTGCGTACAGCATAAAAGCAGTTGATTTTGCGTTTTCTTGTGTGTGCGTGTACCATGTTCAGAGGCCACGTGCATCAGTATTTGTCGTCGTTGGTGTGTGGGCTTGCTAAGGTAAATGACCCACGACCCCTCTGGGATTTTCATGCGCCGTGCAAACTGGCGCACCATTATCTTCAGCAGGCGCACACCGCCATCACTGCGGAACTCCTCCTGCATACAAACACCATGCTGTAAAATGTTGAGTAGACCTGTGTGTGTGTGCCTGTGTGCCTATGTGTGTGTGTGCACTTTTTCGTTGCAGAGAAAAAGTATATGAAAGGTTTGTGCATGTGAGTCCGTGAATTGTTTGTGTCTCTCTAAATGCTTTTTGTGTGTTTTGTTGAATTTGCATTTAGTGAGTACATAATTAGAATGTACGCGCACAAGTATGCGGGTACACTAATTTAGCCAGTTAGCATCACGATGTTGCAATTAGCACTTACGCAGTTGAGATTGTGTGTCATGTTCAGGAGGACGTAGCCATGCCCACTTGGCTGCGTCCAGTCCACGCACAGTACCTGACGGACAAAAGATGAGAAAACAAGACAAGGAGGCAAAACAGCAGACTTGCTGAGACTTATCAGTCAGCCTCTTGAGACTCGGACAGAGTCTCCTCCTAATAGACACATCCACCAAATTTCACTCAAAGTGGCACCATTTTTATGTCAGTGTTGTCGACTTGAATTCATTTTATACATTTAAAAAAACTTACATGTTCCTCCTGAGGGAGCGTGGTCATCCATTCCCAGCTGGTCGCAGCTAAGCCCCCATTGGGTAAAACATTTGAGGTGGGCGTGGACCTAGTTTCCTTTCCTTCATCCTCCTCAGGCTGCATGCTGGTGGCCGTGTCACCGTGTGCCACAGTGGCACTGTGGGTCAAATCTGCAGGAAGGACTTCAAAGTCAAGAAAAGGTGCTTGGCTGACAGCCAAAACAGACAGTCTGTTGCCTGACCTTTGACCCCCAGTAGTCCAAAGTCAGTGCCTGTCCCGGGGGCCGCTGTCGTCGCGGCAGTGTTAGAAGACGCTGTCGTTGTTGTGGACACCAACACGGAGGAGCGAATGACGCCAAAACCGCTGGAGTGACCACCTTCATTGAGCTCCTCCTCCAAAACCTCAAGCAACACAAGTCAACATTGAAATAACAAAACAACAATATAGTATCACGGTTCAAACAACAAACAAAACACAAACAAGACCGGTACTATGGCATTCATCTTCTTTGTATAACATTTAGGTTTCTTTTTTCAACCAATGTCTGAAGAAAAGAAACAGAAAACTAAACAACACAGGGCCAACAAATGGCAAATAACGCAACAAAAATATCCAACAGCAACTCAAATATTTACCTATTCTTAGTTTATTTGTTTGTCCGTCTGTTCGTTCATTTGTAGCAAATGTTTATTTTGAAGTCTTTATCTCAGTTCATTTTAATTATGTAGTTTGGTTTAGTAAAATTCACACAATTCGTAATTTTTTGTTATTTAGTGTGTTATTTTGATTTTAGTAGGTCAGTTAGTCAATGACTGATCACCTGATGAGGCCCCGTCTGCTGGGGGAGGTCTGAGGGTGCTGAGGGAGGAGTGTACCCTGTCAACATGACACCATGTTTGGGTTGTTCTTCCAAATATTACATCGCCAGACACTTCATTAGGTACACCTCAGCACATCACATCGCAGCCAACTTGCGCCTCTAACTACAAAAAAACACTGTCAGAAATCATTGACAAATATGCACTGTCATAAATCACAAGTGTACATGCATAGTCATGAATCGAATGTGTGCATGTAAGTCATACATGTACATCCAACTCTGCAAATCTTATGCGTACATGTACAACCAAACTATGTGTTACCAAATGGCCATAAATCATACATATTACTGGGCGGTCATAAATCATATACATGTGCAATATTAATCATGTGTACTCAATTGTGGTCATAAATTATATTAAAATGTAAAGTCACAAATCATATGTGTACATGTCTCAAATCATGTCATACATCATAAATTGTCATATTATTGTCATGCCCGTGCCAGAGCACGCTCGGCCGGCAACTTTCCTCAGCCATACCCCTTCATCACCGTAATGTCTGTCACCTGCTCCCTCTCGTTGTCTCATGTATTTAAACCCTGTCCGTGTGTTCCTCCTTGTCAGTGTCTACTGTTGTGTCCCGTCCCTGTCCGCGCCCAGTGTTCCTGTTCCTGTCGTCTGGTCCCCCACTCCTCCATTAACTGATGACCAGTCCATTTTTTATGGAGTATGTGACCTGGCATTTGTTGGTGACCAATTCAGGGTGGATCTCTCCTCTCGCACAAGGTCATTTGAGATAAAACAGCCTCCAACCCTAATGAGGGCAAGTGGAACCGGTGACCATTCTGTCAGTGTACCCAATGAAGTGACCACACCTGCACCGACCAATCATAGCATCTAAGTCCAGCGTGGCGTGCGTCCTCTTCGCCACGAGATGCTTCTCGAGCCATCTGAATGAACCCGAGGCCTCCTCCAATGAAGAGTCGGTGTACCCGCCAAGTGGCCTCCTTTTTTGTTCCTCCTGAGGAAAATCGAGAGGATGCTAAGACAAACAAGACAATTGTATTGAGTGGTTGTCAGCGTCCTCTTCTCACCAGGTTCCAGGACTTGGACACAAAGGACTCAGAGAGCTGCAATGCTATAGGGGTAGGTTAGGATTTAGGGGGTTTGAGGGGAGAAGGGAAAAAAACATCACTGTTAGACCGAGGCTCCATTCCCCCAATTATTTGCAGACTAATAATTTTCACTCTCAAGTGCGCACACACGCACACACAGGCACGCACATGCACACGCACGCACACGCACACACAGAAAACCCGAAAGCCATAACAGTATGGTGGTAATAGTTGAATGGTGGTAATTTTTCCATTTGTGTGGAAGGATATGAAAGTAATTGTCAGTGACATTGCGTTTGTTGCACCAACTGCGTGGGTAAGATACCATGTTTCTGTGTGAAAGGACACAAAGTTGTGCAAAGATCCTTAGGAGGGTTCTGTGTGAAAGGCAATAAAGACAAATTCTCGTTCTCCTATGAGAGTATGACTAAACCCTGTCGTTTCATTCACTGTGGCTGTGTGGAGTCACAGCAATTTCAGAAATATCTTGTCTCTTTACTGTGCTGTGTGAAAGGGAAAGAAGAAAAACATGTTTTTTGGGGGCCTCACCAGACACGGATGTCATCTCATGATCTGATGCTGTGTCACTTGCAGCAATATGCCGCCTTTACTACTTTCTGTGTGTAAGGCAAATGAGGATATTTTTTTTCACCCTTTCTATTACGATCAGACCAGAGGCGTCACCAATGGTAGAATGCCGTGTTGCAGTATAAAAGTACAATAAGATGTAAACATATCCCACCTTTACTGCATTCTGTGCGAAAGTACATACGATCACGGCAGTTATACGTGTTCAAGCCTCACGGAAAAATCATTGTCGTCATCGTCGTTACATTATCATGCAAACAAGTCATCAGAGCTATCGTTAATGTGTGCGCGTGTAGACTGACCAATCAGCGTGACGAAAGTGAAGAGGAGAAGGCTCGCCATGTTCGCTATATTGCACCTCATCATGAGCTTCATCATTTTCTTATGTGAACTAGCCACAGCCCGCTTCAGCTGCGCGTGCGCAGTGGACACACAGGAGAACGTTGACATGTAGTTTACAATAAAAGCCACTAGAGTACGCCGTTGCTCGCCTAGTTTTTCAACAAAGCTGCTGTTTTATTCATTTATGCATTAGAACGTTTTCATTCATTTAGTCGGGTTTGAAAAATATTTCTTTAACCAACGCGCATCAAAAATATATATTTGCTAAGTGAGAGAACCAATAATAATAATAATAATGATAATAATAATGTAGCGTTTCAATGAATCAGGCACGTCGTGTTTGGTAACTGGCTCTTTATTCCACACAACAAAGAGTAGTACAAAGTCAATTAATTTATACAAATCACAGTGGTGAGTGGAGTGCGCACCTGTGGCGAAGCGGATGGTGGAGTGGTGAAGAGGGTCCAGTTTATTGAGAGTGGAGTGAGATGCCATGGTGTCGCCATATTAAAAAATGGGCAGGATTGTCATTTGGTGCCTTCATGGCCTCCCTAAGCAATCGGACAACCGAATAGTAATTACACCCACTAGTTGCTACAATAATAATAATAATAATAATAATAATAATAATAATAATAATAATAATAATAATAATAATAATGATAATAATAATAATAATAAAAATATTAACATTCGGTAAGTCAGTAATTACGGTCAAACGGAGCTGCATTTAGACCACCCGCCGTAAACATGATATAAAAACAAATTCTCCAAACAGAGTTTAAAAACGCATTCTTTGATTAATATATTTTTTTTTGTCGTCGCATGAATACATGTTTGTTTTGTAACATTCCGGAAGTGAAAGAACAGTAACTTGAAGAGGAGGGGTGGAGGAATTGTTTACGTCAGTGACAGTAAATATGACAAACGTAAAAATAGATCTTCTAAGTATAATGTCTTTGGGAAAAAATCCATTCGTGAATTTCTATCCAACAGTGACAGTGATTCCTTGTTAGCGGTTTATTGAAATGCTTCAGAAGGCAGCACTGGTTGGGTGACTACCTCACGTGACCGACACGCCCCTCACCTCCTATTGGGACTCGCTCGGCAGTTTTGGCGCCACTGTTTAGCGGAAGTGGAGCTAGGTCATCGTCTCGGCTGCTGGAGGAGCGTCGTGTTTTTGTTTTGCTTTCATTTGTGGGTCCGTTTTTCTTAACACCCCCCCCCCCTTAAAAAAAAGTATTACCACCTCCCAGCTGCGGCCCCCACAAGTGTGAAAATAGCGATAGCTGCACTGTCGGCCACGATGCGCGGCGACGAGTCGTCCGATTCGGAGTCGGGCCGAATGGAGGAGAGCGTCGCGCGGAGGAGTTTGGAAACGCTGTGTCAGGAGCTCAACATGGACGAGCGCACGGCCACCGAAGCCATGGATAACTTCACGACTATCTGGAACACATACACGCTGGAGGTGAGCAGCAGGGGGCTACTTGAAAAGACTGTTTCTGCCTCACCAAACAAACAAACAACGACGACCTACGGACGTCGGAGTTTAAGCACTCTAAATGTTCGCGGTCCATCGGACGTTCGCACATTGCCTTTTAATCATGAACAAGCAATTGTAGTCATTTCCAACTCAACGATAACTTCTTGCGATAATATTGGTGATTGCACGGTGATTCTATCTACATAGACTATGAAGAGTGTTTGGGATTTGTTGTGTTTACAGACGGTCCTTGAAGGCAGCCAGCTCCGACGTCACCGACCTTTTTGAAACTGAGTGTTCTTGGGTACAAAAACACCACCAAAGAATCCAAAAACAATACTTATTGGGTACTGACTAATGTGTACTGTGAAGGAATACGTAACTGTGTTATACACGCTCGTGAAATAAAACTGTTGCACAAATTACTTATACGAATGTAACATAGTCACAAACATACTAGTCTGTTATTGAAAATTACTTATACGAATGTAACATAGTCACAAACATACTAGTTTGTTATTGATCATTAGTCCTCATTTATTTGAAGACAATCTTAGGTTTTTCTCAAATCAATATGCAACACTACTTTCCTTTATAAATCTCTTCCAGTGTTCACATCTTTAAGTGATCACTTCTGCAACATTCCCCAAAAAATCACTTGGTCCCAACCAGTGGCGGATGCTGGTCTTTCAAGGAGGGAAAGCTCAATTTCGGCCTACATCATAAAATGTGTCGGTTTATTTACCTGCTGCTCGGAAGGGACAGAAACATAAGTTGAATGTGTTGTAGTGCATATTTAGTCAATGACACACAACAGTATATATGTGATCGCTTATTTTTTGACATTTTAGGGGAAGCTGAGCTTCCCTTACAGTCTTGGGGCGTATTCAGACCTAACTGTTTGGTCTACTTTAAACGGACCAGGGTTCGATTGTGACTTTGGTCTGGACCCTTTATGCAGGTGTGAATACACGCAAACGAATCCTGGTGTGGATTAAAGAAACGGACCGAGACCCACTTTTTGAAGTGGTCTCAGTTTGCTTCCGAACAAACTAGTGCGGTTCGCTTCAGGTGTGAATACATCCAAACCAACGCAGCGCAGAGGACTCGCATGTTTTCCTCCATTTCCGGGTCTGTGCTCTGTGTGCCGCCCTGGTCATCGCTGTCCAATGGGAGCACAGATCTTCACAAGCTTGGATGTGTTTTCAAAATATACTTCGCTCGCAAAATGTACAGTCTGAATAGGAATCGCACTAAACGAAAAAAAAACCAATCCGCTTTTGGTCCAAACTAAAGGACTTTTCTGGTCTGAATACACCCTTAGAGCAATCGCCTCTGGTCCCACCGCTGGTGCACTATCCTTAGAACAGCCTCGCGAGCTAGTCATGTGGTCGTCGGAGGCTGGCCGATGCTCCTGGGCAACATGTCAATGACCCCTGAATTCAACAGACAAGCTCGCCGTGTAGGTGTTGAATGGTCAAAGCTGGGATCTCACCGAAGGCAACACCAGATCATTCATTCATTTTCCAAACTGCTTCTCCTCGCGTGTGTGTGCTGCAGCATACTATCTCAGCTGACAAGCAGGGCACACCCTGAGCTGGTCACCGGCCATAATAAGCAAGAACACAAATACATAATCAATAGCAAAATATGTAGAGCTAGGTAACTACACACCTTTTCTTTGAGTTGTTAAAATAAGAACCTCCCCAATGTGGCAAGAAGCCGTCATGTTCTGAGCGATATGAGCGGGTGTTGTTTTAGTAAATTTAATAAGAAACCCACATTGCCGGCCCATTCCTGACCAAAATGGCCGGCTGCGCTTGAACAGGACAGTACTGCATTGTTTCTTGTACTTGTGTGAAAGTGATGGAAAGTGACGTGTTGTTGTTGGGTGTACGTGTGTGTACAGGGTGAGGTAGTGCACTGGCTGGCCTGCTCGCTGTATGCTGCTTGCAGGAAAGGAAGCACACCCACGGTGGGCAAAGGCCTGATGGAGGGAAACTGTGTGTCGCTCACCAGGATACTGCGCACTGCCAAACTCAGGTGCAAAAAAAACCCCACACACTTCAAAAAGTTCAAACAATCACAGCCTAAAATCACTCTTTCTTTCTTTATTTTTTTATTATGACAATAGATATCTGATTATGGACAAACCATGATATTACCAAAGCATTTTGTGCTTCTGATTAAAAAGAAAACACGTGTAGCTGTTTTAAAGTTGGGCTTTTCTTCTCACGAATGGCCTTGACTCGCCGGTACGTCCTGCAGCCTGATCGAGTTCTTCTCCAAGATGCGCAAGTGGTCCGACATGTCCAACCTGTGCGAGAACTTCCGTGTGCGGATGGAGCGCCTGGAGCGCAACTTTGAGGTTTCCACTGTCATCTTCCGCAAGTTCCAGCCCATCTTTGCCGCCATGTTTCGCAGCCCGCATGGCTCCGAGGCGCCACCTCCTCTCCCGCGCCAGCCCCGCGGCCGGAAGCATCGCCGGTTGCCCTGTCACTCTGCCGACGTCTTCAAGTTCTGCTGGACACTCTTTGTCTACACCAAAGGTAGGCCGCTAAACATTGACACTTTTGTTTTTCCCAGCGGACGAGACATCGTTTGTGATGCCAGTTTGCTTGCACCTTTGCTGAAGACTTTGGTGGTACAATTGCAAAGCGATGTCTCTCTGAGGCTTCAAGATGCCTAAATAGTAGGGCGCCCCCTGGTGATGTGGGGGGGGGGGTACAATTGTAAAGCAATGTCTCTCTGAGGCTTCAAAATGCTCACACTATCAGCTTAGGTTATTGCATCCTATGAGTTAATCACTGGAGGGCAAAGAATTTAGACATACTGTATTGGCCTGAATATAAGACGACCCCCTCTTTTTCAAGACTCAAGTTTGAAAAAATACTTTTTGAACATCAAATGTAATTTTATACAGAAAATGATTACAATGAAACAAATGATTATCAAAGCTTTATTGTCAATTTCTCCACATGCCAAAGACACACAAAGAAACCGAAATTTCGTTCCCCGCTATCCCACGGTGACGAGACACGGCCCACAATAGACAATCAAGTAAACAAGTAAACAACAGTGTGCTGGATAAATAATGAATAAATAACACAACGAATAAATAAATAAGAGGAGCAGAAAAAGGAGCAAGTGAGCGTACAGCAGACATTCCAGAAAATAGTGCAGCAGTGCCGCACGCTACGCAGAAGGGGGTAGCGAGTTCAGGGTACTAACAGCCTGGAGAAAGAAGCTGTTGGCGAGTCTGGTGGTGCAGGAGCGCAGGCTCCTGTACCTCTTCCCAGAGGGCAGAAGGTCAAACAAAGAGTGAGCTGGGTGACTCACATCACTCGCAATCGTGGTTGCCTTGCGGGCAAGATGGGATGTGTAAATGTCCTTCAGGGAGGGGAGCGAAGCACCAATAATCTTACCAGCCGTATTCACTATGCGCTGCAGGGCCTTCAAGTTCTGTTCAGTGCAGCTACCACCCCAGACAGCGATGCAACTGGTGAGGACGCTCTCAATGGTGCCACGGTAGAAGGTAGACAGGACTGCCTAAGGAGCACATCCACGCCTGAGCTTCCGCAGGAAGTACAGGCAGCGCTGAGCTTTCTTTGCCAGTGACGCGGTGTTTGCTGACCAGGAGAGGTCCTCACTGATGTGCACCCCCAGGAACTTGGTGCAGCTCACCCTCTCCACCACAGCACCGTCGATGATCAGCGGCAGGTGTTTTGTGTGACCCTTCCGGAAGTCAACAACGATTACCTTGGTCTTGTCTACGTTCAGCAGGAGGTTGTTGTCCCTGCACCACGTGGTCAGAAGGTCAACTTCCGACCTGTACCGAGTCTCGTCGCCCTTCGTGATGAGACCCACCAGAGTCGTGTCGTCAGCAAACTTCACCATGCGGTTGTCACTGTAGGTCACAGTGCAGTCATGCGTTAGCAGGGTGAAGAGCAATGGACTGAGCACGCAGCCCTGGGGGGCCCCCATGCTCAGCATGATGCTGGCGGAGATTTTGTCGCCAACATGCACCACCTGAGGCCTCTGACAGAGGAAGTCCAGTAGCCAGTTGCAGAGGGAGGTACTGAGGCCCAGCTCGTCGAGTTTGCAGATGAGTCGCTGCGGCACAATGGTGTTGAAGGCAGAGCTGAAGTCCACAAACAGCAACCTCACATATGAGTCCTTTCTCTCCAGGTGGGTGAGGGCCGAGTGGAGGGCAGAGCAGATGGCATCCTCAGTGGACTGTTTGGCACGGTACGCAAACTGGAAAGGGTCAATGGTGGGGGGGAGAACGGATTTGATGTGTTCCATGACAAGCCGCTCAAAGCACTTCATGATGATGGGCGTCAGTGCCACGGGGCGGTATTCATTGAAGCAGGACGGTACAGGTTTCTTCGGCACAGGAACGATGGTGGCAGCCTTGAAACACGAGGGGACGATGGCCTGCTGCAGGGAAACGTTAAAGATGTCCGTGAAGACACCCGACAGCTCCCCAGCGCAGTCCTTCAGCGCTCGACCCGGGATGTTGTCAGGGCCCGCCGCCTTACGGGTGTCAATAACGGCAAGCGCCCTCCTCACTCCGTTGGCAGAGAGGCGCAGGGGCTTCTTGTGTGGGGGGGGAGTTGTCTTCAGCGGGCAAGTGCTGTTCTGGGCGTCGAAGCGAGCAAAGAAGCGGTTTAGATCGTTCAGCAGACGGACGTCGCCCTCACAGCTCCTCGGCGCGGGCTTGTAGTCCGTGATGGTCTGAATGCCCTGCCAAAGGCTACGTGCGTCCTTGCTGTCCTTGAAGTGGGTGGAGACCTTGCACGAGAACGCCTTTTTCGCTTCTTTGATGCCTCGGGACAGGTCGGCCCTCGCTGTCCTCAAACCAGCCTCATCCCCCGCTCTGAAAGCCTTGTCCCTGGCCCTTAGCAGTCTGAGGACAGCCCCTGTCAGCCACGGCTTCCAGTTCGCGCGAGTGACGACAGATTTTGAGCAAGTCACATCATCAATGCACTTCGTGATGTAAGAAGAAACAGAGTCAGTATACTCCTCCTCTATGTCCGTCTGATCGTTATAGGTGGCCGCCTGCTTAAACAAGTCCCAGTCAGTGGTGTCGAAGCAGTCACGAAGTGCATCGGAGGCACCCTCAGGCCACACCCGAACCCGCCTCCGAACCGGCCTGGATGCCTTTACCAATTGTCTGTATGCGGGCAAAAGCAAAACGGTGAGATGGTCAGAAAGCCCAAGATGGGGGAGGGGGGTGGCTTTGAAAGCTCCCTTATGCGCAGAGTAGACTAAGTCCAGGAAGCTGTCTCCACGTCTCGGAAAAGTAACATGCTGGTGAAGCCTCTGGAAAACAGACTTCAGGTTGGCATGATTAAAGTCCCCAGCAAAGATGGTGAAACCGTCAGGGTGCGCTGTCTGTTGTTCACTGACAGCCTGGTAAAGTTCACCAAGCGCCGCGATCCTGTCGCCTTCGATGTTGGAAGGCGGGATGTACACCGCGACTAGCAGAATCGCGGTAAATTCCCTCGGCAGGTAAAAAGGACAGCACTTGATGATCACAAACTCCGCAAGTGGCGAGCAGTGCTTACATACCACCAGAGTCCCGGCACCATTCTTCTCGGATGTAGACGCATATTCCACCTCCTCGCGACTTTCCCCCTCTCACAATGGCACGGTCCGCCCGATAGCACGCTAGCCGCTCCAGATGCACGGCAGAGTCCGGAATGTTGTCAGTCAACTAGGTCTCGGTGAACACGAGCACACAGTAGTTCCGCACCGTCCGGTTCGTAGTCCTCAGCAGGCGAACGTAATCCATTTTGTTGTCCAGCGATCGAACATTCGCCAGAAGAATGGAAGGCACCGCCGGTCTAGCTGGGTTGGCCGCCAGCCTGGCCCGGACGCCTCCGCGCTTGCCCCGGACGCCTCCGCGCTTGCCCCGCTTCTGCCTCCTCGCACACCGTTTCCGACAGCTCCCAACCGGGGGAGGAATAGCGGGCGAGGTTTCAGGAAGTAGCAGTCTGAGCGCCTTTAATGTCGCCGCTTCAAAGTCCAGAACGCCACAAAACCCACTTCTGCTGATGTCGAGCAGAACCTGCCTGCTGTACTTGTAGCACGATATAGCACGACGAGACGAACACATAAGACTGTCGGACGAACACTCATTAAACGAACAAATCACCGTACTGACGGGACAGAGAGTGGTCGCTGCGTGTGCACGCCGCCATCTTGAAACAGAACAATATAACCGAGAGAAAAAGCACGTTATTTTGCCTCATTCAAATCATGCAAAAACGGTCTATGAACATTTAAATGTGTAAACTAACGTGCAATCACATTTGTAAATGAATGGCTTCTGGATTTTGAAATGTAAATAAACCAATCTACTGTGATAAAACAACAAAATCGCAATAACTGCATTAACCATCGAAGTGAAGTCTAACTGTAACTGTAGTCTTGAAACAAATCTGAATAAGGAAAAACATTGCAACAAAATGCAAACTGCTACCGCTATTGTTGGGGAGCCTGAGGACTGTATAGGGCAGGGATGGGCAAACCTTTTGACTGGCGGGGCGAATTTGGTTCTAAATTTTGACCGGGGGGCCGAACCAGGAGCAGATGGATGTAGTGTTTGTGTGAAGTAATAGAAATGAGATGTAAAGGTGATTGCATAAAAGGTTTGTACTTTTAGTAGGTAGTAAAGCATGGATATTCAAAGAAAGCTTTTTGAAAACAAATGCATTTATTAACAGCATTAAAAAAATATTTCACCCAAAAACTACTATCAGTGATTCTCATTAAATACGACACTGTTATTATGAATAATAGTTTCCATCAATTCAGCGCCTGCAGGTCAGATTTATGAAATATGTTTATCTATTGAGGCGAAATCACATCAAACGGCAAACATTCTGACCAAATACATCATCTTGAAGAATTAGTGAAAGAATACTTCTAAATTAAGTAATAAAGAAATCAATAGTATTGTTGGTCTCCCCTTTTTGCTAGTGCATCATGGTCTGGAGTAAAATTTGTTGTGCTAATTCTTAGGATAGAGCCGAGGTGTCGGTCCGTTAACCTAGAGCTGTGACGGGCTTTGTTGACGTTCATGTGGCTGAACGTCTGCTCACACACGCAGGTCGAGCCAAATTGTCCACCTTTGTTTTCCTCAGGCCAGTCATTTTAATGGAAGGATTCCAGGGGAAGGTTTGTGGGTGGCATTAGCGTAAAAGTGTATCTGAAAGCTCAGCGTGCGAATTACGAGAATGCTGACGTCACAGCCCACACTCGAAATTCGGCACTGATTGAAATAGAGTGCGCCGTACTACTTAGTACGCACACGCACTTGTGAGTGTGCACTGAGCTTTCTGACACGGCTTCCGGGAGTAAATGCGCGGGCGGGTGCTTCCCCATCTATTGGTTCAATAATAAAATTTATTCAGGTTTGGCGGGCCGGATTAAACAGCTCCATGGGCCGGATGTGGCCCGCGGGCCGTAGTTTGCGCATGTCTGGTATAGGGGGTTGGCTTGGATGGTTATTCAAGATTCAAGAGTTTTTATTCGACATGTTTGAGCGTGCCAAACAAGGAATTTGACTTAGGTACATCACAGCCTCTGTTCAACATTTAGGTGACTAACAACACTCAGGACATGTGAAAAATGACTGTTCAACATTTAAGTGACTAACAACACTCAGGACATGTGAAAAATGACAAATATTCTCAAACAGCCCCTGATCTTAAACTCCCAGGAGGGCAAGGAAAAACTCAAAACTCCAGCTAGGGGAAATGAGAAACCTTGAGAAGAGACCACAGATGGGAGGGTCCCTCTTCCAGGATGACCAGGCTGCAATGGATGCAGAGAGGACACATAGTACAAACAGTGTAGACAATTCAAAAAAGGTGTGGAGAGCAGGATGTTATTGCACAGCAATGACTCTGAGACTCTTAAGAGTGGTGTGAGTTCATCAGAGCAACAGCGTGGGGGAAGAAGCTGTCTCTGTGTCTGCTGGTTTTGGCGTACAGAGCTCTATAACGCCGTCCGGAGGGGAGTAGTTCAAACAGACTGCAACCTGGTTGAGAAGGGTCTGTAGAGATGTTACTTGCATGTTTCCTGGTCCTGGACAGGTACAAGTCTTGGATAGATGGGAGGTTGATTCCAATTATCTTTTCTGCAGTCCTGATTGTCCATTGGAGTCTGTGCTTGTCTTGTTTGGTGGCCGATCCAAACCAGACAGTTATGGAGGTGCAGAGGATAGACTGGATGATGGCAGTGTAGAAGGTCTTCAGCAGCTCCCGAGGCAGGTTGAACTTCTTGAGCTCTCTCAGGAAGTACAGCCTCTGCTGGGCCTTCTTCCGGACAGAGTCTATGTGGCCGGTCCATTTCAGGTCCCGAGAGATTGTGGTTCCAAGGAACTTGAAGGGGTCTGTGTAGAGAATAGTATTACTGCGGATAGTGAGGGGTAAAAGTGGTGAAGGGTCTCACCTGAAGTCCACTGTCATCTCCACGGTCTTGAGTGGGCTCCAGGTGGTTTTGGCTGCACCAGTGGACCAGCCACTCCACCTCCTGTCTGTACGCAGTCTCATCACCGTCCGATCAGTCCGATGAGAGTGGTGTCGTTTGCAGGAGCTTCACAGTAGAGTCAACTGAGGAGAAATCGTTGGTGTAGAGAGAGAAGAGCAGTGGGGAGAGGACGCATCCCTGAGAGGCGCCAGTATTGGTGGTCCGGGTGTCAGATGCGATGCTCCCCAGCCTCACACGCTGTCTCCTGTTGGTCAGGAAGCTGGTGATCCACTGACAGGTGGAGGCAGGCACCGCGAGCTGGATGAGCTTCTGTTGGAGGATGTCAGGAGCAATGGTGTTGAACGCCGAGCTGAAGTCCACAAACAGGATCCTGGTGTACGTTCGTGGGGTGTCCAGGTGGTGCAGGATGTAGTGCAGTCCCATGTTGACCACATCATCCACAGACCTGTTTGCCTGGTAGGCAAACTGGAGGGGGTCAAGCAGGGGGCCCGTGACATCCTTCAGGTGGTTCAGCACTACCCTCTCGAAAGATTTCATGACCACAGATGTCAGAGCGACAGGTCTATCGTCATTCAAATCTGTGATTGCGGGCTTCTTGGCCACTGGAACGATGGTGGAGCTCTTGAAGCACGAGGAGACCTCACACAGCTCCAGGGAACGGTTGAAGATCTGTGCAAAGGTGGGTGCCAGCTGCTCAGCACAGACTTTCAAGCAGGAAGGTGACACGCCGTCTGGGCCCAGTGCCTTCCTGATCTTTTGTCTCCGGAACATCTGGCGCACTTCCTCCTCACGGATCTGGAGTGCGGGCGCGGCCTCTGCAAGAGAGAGACTAGGTGACAATGGTGATGGAGGTGTGGACAGAGCGGTTGTGGGGGGAGGTGAGTTTGTAGATTGTGCTGCAGGAGGTCCTGTTGTGTGGGAGGACTGATCAAACCTGCAGTAGAACCTGTTTAGCTGGTTAGCTATCCTTGGGCTCTCCACGGGACGGGGGGTTTGTTTCTTGAATCCCGTGATGCTCTGCAGACCTTTCTACACTGTTGAGGGATCAGGATTGGCAGAGAGGTGTCTCTCCAGGCTCTCCCCGTAACACCTCCTGGCTTTCCTGACCTCTCGGTTCAGTGTGTTTCTGGTCTGCTTGAACAGGTCCCGGTCGCCGCTCCTGTAGGCCTCCTCCTTGACTTTGCGCAGCCTCCTGAGGTCCGGTGTAAACCAAGGTTCGTCGTTGCTGTACGTGCAGAAGGTCTTAGTCTGCACACACAGATCCTCACAAAATCTGTCGTATGATGTGACAGTGTCAGTTCATTCAGGTCTGAAATTGCAGCTTCAAAAACTCCCCAATCGGTGCAGTCAAAGCAGGCTTGGAGGTCCTGCCTTGACTCCACTGTCCACTTCCTCACAGTCCTCACCACAGGCATAGAAGTTTTTAGTTTCTGCCTGTAGGCTGGGATCAGATGAACTAGACAGTGGTCTGAGAGCCCTAAAGCTGCATGAGCCACAGAGTGGCATGCATCCTTAATTACGGTGTAGCAGTGGTCCAGTGTTTGTGCCCCTCTGGTGGGACACGTTATGTGCTGTCTGTATCTAGGTAGTTTGTGTGCAAGGTTCGCCCTGTTAAGATCACCCAGAATAAGTGAATTTGGTAGAGGTTTCTCCATGTCTGTCACCTGGTCAGCCAGCATCTGTGTGGCTTCACTCGCACGTGCGTGTGGTGGAATGTAAACAGCCGCCATGACGATTGAGGAGAACTCCCGTGGTGAATAGAACGGTCGGCAGTTTATGAAAAGTGTTTCTAGGAGACGGCTGCAAGACTCTTTCAACACCGTGACATCAGTACACCAACGTTCATTAATGTAGGAACAGAGACCACCTCCCTTTAATTTTCCGGAGAGCTCCGCGCTGCGATCTGCACGCATTAGCCGAAACCCAGCTAACTCCACGGCGTGGTGGGGGGGTGGTGCGTCCGCTAAGCCATGTTTCAACAAAACACAGCGCAGCGGATCTGCTGAAGTCCGTGTTCCTTTAAGTGAGGAGCAGCAGTTCGTCCATCTTGTTCGCCAGGGAGCGTACATTCGCCAGATGAATTGATGGTAGGGCAGAACGGAACCCTCTCTGCCTCAGCTTTACGAGGGCTCCGGCTTGTTTTCCGCGTCGTCGTGCTAGCTTGTATAGCACCGCCGCTCCGGCTAAAATCTCGGACAAACAGTCTGAATCAGAAAGAACAGGAGAGAAAATACCAGAAGAAGACTGTCCGATGTTTAACAGCGCTTCTCTGGTAAAAGTGATCCGGGATGGACAGCAGAGGACACAGAAAACACACAAAATAAGACAAAGAAACAGAGAGCGACTCACCGTGGCGGCCATCCGCGGCGCCATCATGACGTCATATACTCTTTTCGCCCCAGGTGTCAGTCAGAACACAGGAGGGAAGACGTGGTTCAGTTTTGATTGCTTTATTGAATTATTGGCAAAATGTAGCAGCCACTGTGGCTCATAGGGGCATACAGGCAAACTGGCAAAAGGGTATAGGCACACGTTTGGTCGTAAGGATGTGAGAGCAGGTGTGTATAGTGTACATGGCTGAGTCTTTGGGTGTGTGAATGTGATTCTTGTGTGTGTGATTATTGTATGAAGCGTGTGAAGAGTGTGCGGGGTATGTGTGGTGTGCGTGTGTGTGGTTCTGCAACAGACAGAAATACGCTCAACTTCTGACGTCACACAACACTAGTTGACGGCACACATTACATAACTAACTGCGCGGAACGGTTCCGCTATACCAGACCTGGGCAAAATACGGCCCGCGGGCCACATCCGGCCCTTTGTGCGTCCCTGTCCGGCCCGCATGAGGCCAATCGTAAATTATATTTGATTACAACTTAATTAAAAAAAAAAAAATCTGTGTCGTGCGTGCAATACAACTGTTTTGCTTTTATTTTGAAAGGCGTTGCACTTCCGTGTAGCGTACGTGTATGTGAGCTGTGCGTGAAGGTGAACAGTGCGAAGTAATGCTGCCCTCGAAATGTGTGCTGACCCTCAGAAAAGAAAAGTTGACAAGGAGTGCCGTGTTTTCAACAAGACATGGACTGCCAAGTATTTCTTTACAGAAATGAAAGGTAAAGCCGTGTGCCTGATTTGTGGTACACAGGTCGCTGTGTTTAAAGAATATAATTTGAGTCGTCACTACACGACCAAGCATGAGAAAAAATACATCTGTCTGATAAACAGCGGGCAACAGAGGCTGATGCATTGCTAGCAAAACTGCAAGCCCAACAAGGACTTATGTTCAAATTTCACACCCAGAGATGCAGCGGCTTTGTCATTTGAGGAAAAGTTTAAGAAGTTAAGAATAAATTGTACTGATTAATGATTGTTTTTTATTTGACCTATACACCACAATTTCACATACCTTAATATAAATATAAACAGAATAATTGTATTCTTCTAATTACCAGTACCAGCTATTTAAAATAAATAATTTAGTGCATTTTACAATGGAAGAAAATTGAGCAGGTTTAAGTTATCGTAGGTGTGGCCCTCTGACACAACTCAGGTTTTTCATGTGGCCCCTTGTAAAAATGAATTGCCCACCCCTGCGCTATACTAAATAACCATAAATGAAATACTCTCGGCAAGGGTCGATATTAGGACCAACATTATTCATATTATACATAAACGAAATCCGTAATGTCTCAAAAATTCTGAAATATGTCATTTTTGCTGATGACATAAACATCTTCTGTATAGGTAATGATCTCCAGCACCTGTCGGAGGCTGTTACAGCAGAATTGGGGAAGCTTAAGTTGTGGTTCGACGCAAACAAACTATCCTTAAATTTAAAAAAGACCAAATTCATGGTCTTTGGCAAAATAAATAAACACCCAAATACTTCTGTAGAATTAATGATCGATAGTGTTAAATTGGAAAGAGTGTTCGAGAATACATTTTTAGGAGTGATAATCAACCACAACTTAAACTTGAAACCACATATCAAGCATATCAGATTCAAGCTGGCAAGTACTGTGGGGATTTTATGTAAAACGAGACATTCTGAACAACAAATCACTGCAAACACTGTACCGTACACTCTTTTTACCATATCTGAATTATTGTGTCGAAGTATGGGGAAACACCTACAGGAGTACCGTAATTGCCGGACTATAAACCGCACCGGATTATAAGCCGCACCAGCTAAAATTCAGGGATATTTCAGTTTTTTTCTTACATAAGCCTCACCGGACTATAAGCCGCACGTGCACACGAGTTTTTTACAAAGAAAGACAGTACATAGAAAGCCTTTTTAACGTTTTAATAACATACTTGAACATGTCTTTCTAAACATTGCCTGTGACGCAGCAGTAGTACCGCAGCAACGCGGAAGTGGGCACGCGAGTTATTAGCAAAGAAAGATTGGACACAGAAAGTTTATTTAAAGCTTTAATAACATACCTTAACATTTCTTTCCAAACACTGCCTGTGACGCGGCAGTAATACCGCAGCAACACGGAAGTAACACAGCAAAGTCACTGAGACGCGGCGGTAACACAGCAGCAATACGGTAGCACAGCCCTAACAGGGCTGGTTAAAAAAAACATACCAGTAAAAATAAAAAAAGAGCCGTCTTCATCCTCCTCCTGTGCACTGAAACCATCGAAGTCTTCCTCCTTAGTGTCCGATTGGAATAGCGTTAGATATCCTTCGCCTCACACTTTCTCACTCTCTCTTTCGTCGTCGGTTTTATGTATTTCTTTGAGTGTGAAGAGGGTCTGTCCATGCTAATCTTATTCATGCACGAAGCGCTAAATTACATTAAACTAGCGAGCGACACGTATAGCTTAAAAGCGGCATCATATGCATTTCTTTTGTCCCCCATAATGACGGTTTATGTATAAAAGCTTCCTGTCTTTGTGTGAATGCGGGTGTGTGCGTGATGCGCGAGACGATCAAAACACAAACTGGCACGTCTTCTTCGGCGTATTATCTCTTCTTCGTCTGTCTCGCTCTTGCTTCCTGCTAGAGCGCCCCCTGGAGACCGGAGCCCGTAAAAATCCATAAGTACGCTCCAGAGTAGACACAAGATAATGTCAGCAACATCGACTGCCTTTGGCTTAAAAGCGGCATCATATGCATTTCTTTTGTCCCCCATGATGATGGTTTGTGTATAAAGGCTTCCTTTCAGTAATGTCCGTCTTGATCGCGTTCTGCGTGATGCGCGAAATGTAAACACAAACTAGCACTTCTTCTTCGCCTGTCTCGCTCTTGCTTCCTGCTAGAACGCCCCCTGGAGGCCGGAGGCTGTAAAAATCCATAAGTACGCCGCGCCGCCGTTTAAGGTTCAAAGCAACCTTCTGAATAAAATGCATTAAAAGTTCACATTCATTACAACTTGTTTTTGGTGAGCAAAATGTCAGAAGAATTGAATTTAAATGCTGATTGATTGGGTTTTAATACAATGCAGATGGTCCAAACAGCGCCACTGCTTTGTGTAATCTGAGTGACATGGCAGAGTAAGAGAAAGGGTTTAAAGCACAGGTGTCAAACTCAAGGCCCGGGGGCCAGATACGGCCCGCCACATCATTCTATGTGGCCCGCGAAGACAAATTGTGCATCAAATTCGTGTGTCATTACTAGAATTGCAAATTGTCTTCACTTTTAATATCTTTTTTTTTAAATATTTGACCAGTTTTTACTCGTCTGATTTGAAAACAAGTTATTTGTCAGTTTGTTTTGAAACTTTTACTGTATATAATAGTGTTAAGAGTAAAAGTGATCAAGTCATCACAAAAATCACGAAAAAAATCTTATATTAGCCGCACCTGACTATAAGCCGCAGGGTCCAAAATTTTGGAAAACAGTCGCGGCTTATAGTCCGGAAATTACGATAACCTGCAGACAATATACAACATGCAAAAGAGAGCAATACGGATAGTAAATAAGGTAGGATATTTTGAACACACAAATGCACTGTTTCTAAAAACAGTCATTCAAATTTTGGGATCTGATAGAATTAAAAACTGCTCAATTTTTGTTTAAACCACGTCAAAATTCACTCCCTGGAAATATTCAAAGATTGTTTAGTGAGCGAGAAGGGGGATATGAGCTGAGAGGCAGATTGAACCTCAAACAACCGATTGCTCATAGCACTTTGAAGCGCATGTGTCTGTCTGTCTGTGGGGTGAAACTGTGGAACAAATTGCCAGAAGAAACTGTGGAACAAATTGCCAGAAGAGATCAAGGAATGTAAAAATCTTGTCCAGTTTAAAAGAAAGTACAAAAGCTTTATTCTGGAGAAGTACAAATATGATGGGAGGTAAATCAGGACCAATGGGACATTTTGTATTTCTATTTGTGTATGTGTATTTAAATGTATAGGTGGTAGGTGGCGTTTATATGGGCATGTATGTATATGTATGAACACTAGGTGTTGTAAATATATGCATTTGTGTATTTAAATGTATGCATGTGTACTGCATATGCCTACATGTAAGACTTAAAGGCAAACAGGTTAGGGCATTTACAAGCTATTTAGCTTCAGCCTTAACCCTTTTGGTCAGCTTTCTGAACTTTGAGCCTTAGGGCTCTTTTCATTTTGTTTTGTTTTGTTTTGTTTCTGTGTTATTGTTTTGTTTTTTGTTTTGTTTTTATTCGCCTTCTGTGGATACAGCACGCACACGAAGCAAACCGCGATTGGACAAACGCACAACAGTGGACAGTAGTAACAATGGAATGTATATACTCACTTTGTGTCAAAGACACACACGATCACAGCAACATACTCAGTCGATACCAGCAACCTTTAGCTTACCGTTGCGCAGAAGTGAATGGGTATAATGTCTAGACCCCGAATGTAAGACGACCCCCACTTTTTCAGTCTTATTTCAATGCAAAAAACATCGTCTTATATTCGGGCCAAAACGGTAAATAGTGGGGCGCCCCCTGGTGATGGGGGGGGGGTGATGATCCCAGGGAATATGTTATTTTTGGCTGTACTAGGTGAAGTGGCGATATTACTGTAAGAGTGTGCGCAGGGAGTATTCGCTCAGTAGTGTAGAGCGCACGGAGCGTAGGCACACAGCACATAGCAGGCGATAAAAAGTGCAGTGGGACACCATGGAAAAATATTTAACAGGGTTGAAAAGAACGGCGGAGAGAGATGGAGATGAGCGAAATGAGAGTCATCCAAAAGCTAAGACAAGGAAATATGAAGAAACGTACGTAGCACTCGGCTTCACGGTGACTAAGGTGGGAGACGTGGTGTGTTTACTGTGCCTTACAATGTTGGCAGCGGACAGTATGAAGCCAAATAAATTAAGGCGGCACTTAAAGTCAATCCAGCCCAATCATGCTGATAAGCTGCTTGACTTTTTTTTTTTTTGTGCAAAAACAGGCTTAATATTGCCAACAATCATCCCGCTTTGTGAACGCTACTTCAGTCAATCAGTGAGCACTGTTAGCATCATATAAAGTAGCGTACCAAATTGTTCAGTGCAAAAAAAAAAAAAAACCACACCATTGCAGAAGAGCTGATATTGCCTGCAGCCGTGGATATGGTCTCCATCATGCTGCCTCATTTTGATTGGGGGAAAAAAACTGCATAAATGGTTTTATTCATTTTTGTTATATAGGTTAAAGTGTTTTATTTATATTGTGCTCCTGAGTTAATGTTGCTGATTACTTTGAATTGAAAATGTTGAATTGATGTTATTTAATAAATTAAATAACATCAATTCAACATTTTATTATTCATTTTTATTTTACTGTATTTTTTTGCATAAAATGGCAGTTGGTCAAGAATGTTTATAGTTTTAATAATTATAATTATTTTTTTAATATCAGGCAAAGTGATACACTTTGAATGTGTTGTGTTACAGACTAAAAACAATGTTACTAATAAAGTTATTCTTTGTTGTAAGTTGATCTTTCTTTTTTATTAATTTTTTGTTTTCTTTAATGGGAATAAGAGTACAAGTGTGGGGGGCGCGAAATGTTTTCTACTTAGGGTGGGCATCACTGAAAATAATTGAGAAGCATTGCTTTAAGGGGATATAACGTCTGTGTGGCGTTTCTCATTAAGCTAGCTGAAGGCCAATGCAGTTAATTTATTTCTACGTCCACGGCAGGTAACTTTCACATGATCGGAGATGACCTGGTGAACTCGTACCACCTGCTGCTGTGCTGTCTTGACCTGGTCTTTGGAAACGCGCTGATGTGCGCCAACAGGAAGGAACTCATCAACCCCGCCTTCATCGGTGAGAAGCGCCATCGCCGTTTAATTCAAGGGGCTGTTAGGGACAGCGGAAGATTTTATAATAAAAACTGTGACATTCAAATTCCCAGGATAATTAACTCTTTGAATGCCAAGCGTTCCCAGCCAATTTTGAGCATTTTCACTCATTTTGTAAGGTCTACACAATGTTGTCTGCTGTGGCTATATACACGGGTGGTACCAAATGAAAGATTGGACCCTCCTCTTTGATTAGGAAAAAAAAGTATGATTCTAACTTATACCGTTCTCTGTTATCACCATTTGAAAATAGCTTGGTTTCACTCAGACCAGCAATATCAGACAAATAAGGAGAAAATGAGTTTTTTTGTGCAAGATGTATTTTCTGCACAATTGCGACTTTGACACTAATATTTTTTGGTTTAGTGACATCTCAACAGCCCTTCCCTTCTATAAAACATGGTCAAAAATAATGAAAAAGTGTTTTTGAAGGCATTTATTTACATATTTGATAATGTGCGCAAACAGCAACATTTTCACATTTGACGAACTATTTACAAAATTTTGGGCTATTTGCAGAGATGTTTGTGTGGGTGCTCAAAATGTGTGTGTGTGTTTTGCTATTTAGAAGGGGTGTATTTGTGCGTCACTGTATCCATCAGAATACTCGTCAGATGACAGCGATACGTTTGACCTGTGGCACAAAGCACATGTACGTGTATGACCGAGCCGGTGGTGACTGGTGATGTGGACTTCCGTGTGTCGCTTGCTCACAGCCATCTCCTCTAAATTCACACTATCGTTTTGCCCTACCGCTATCACGAAGAGCAATAGTTTGCTCAATTGTAAGTTAAAAGCCGATCACTTCTGTTTCGCCGGCAAGAGCAACTCTGCCATCAAGTGATCAGACTTAACCACTTGCTTTTAAGTGGGGAGGTGGCCGGGGGTCTTATTTACCCATTAAAAAAATAACAATAAGTTGACAAGAATACTCGTCAACGGGATCCTGCGTCATTAATGGTCAATGACGAGTATTGTCGTCGCTGGCATACAAAGAGTTAAAGGACCGCCTTTTTTGATCGGTAGAGGTCTAATTGCAGCAAAGCTGAAACAAAGTGAAAACAAAGTGAGCACTAAATGCGTCTGCCAGGCACATCGGGGGACGAAGTCCAGGCGTGCGCCGACGAGGCGTCTCCATGCGTGTTGGAGAGATTGTGCGAACTTCACGATGGCCTTGTGGTGGAAGCCAAAGGCATCAAGCAACACTACTTCAGGCCTTACATGCACAAGCTCTTCTGCAAACAGGTACTCAAAGCCCCTTCCTTATATCGCTGGAGTCAGCCAATGAGGGTGTCGAGTTGGAAGTTGAGTTGACTCAGAAAGACTGTTGAATAAAAAAATATCGGTCTAAAATCGGATAATGGCCAATTTCAAATCTGTGAGACGGCGAAACAAGTTTTGGTGTGACAAGGGACATCATGACACTGGCTCGCGGCCTTTCCGGGCACAGGTGCACAGAAAGAATGTCTGGCTTGATCTTTGTTCCCGATCAGATCCTGAAGGGCAACGAGAATCTTCTGACCGAACTATTGGATCCCCACAACTTTATTGACAACAAGTAGGTTGTCGCTCCTCCGCTTGGTGCGGTTTTGCGTTGGGGCCTGCTAATGCCTCGCTCTGTCTTTGCTTTCAGCAAAGCGCTCAACCGCCAGTATGAGGAGTACGTCTTGACAGTGGGAGACTTTGACGAGCGCATCTTCCTGGACGCCGACGCCGATGAGGAAATTGGAACGCCCAGAAAAAGTTTCCAGCCGCCAGCTGCCGCGGGCACAAGCATGGGACATGCCACCGCCGCTCAGACGCAGCTGCAGCATCACATGGAGAAGGTTAAGCGCGACATGGCACAATCAGCCTGCTGACGCTAATGCAAATGTAGCATGCTAACAGAAAGGCGCCGACCCTAGTTGGGATAAGAACACACTGCTGATGCCAATGAGTAGCTGCTATTGGGCACGTAATGTTGCTAACGAGGAGTGCTAACATAATCACACTGGCTAATGAGCGCAAATGCCCACAGAAAGACACTGAGGCATATTAGAACAGGCCTATGAGAACGACTGCTAACAGAATTGTGCTCGTGCCTACTCGGACTGGAACATATCAGTGTTAACCAGAACAAATGCTAAGAGAAAGACACTAATGGCTACTAAGGGCTAATTGGAATGGGCGTGCACCATTGCTATTGTTATTGTGCGCTAACGACATTGACGCCATCTTAGAAGTTAATGACGGTAACTGGATGAGGAACATGGTAATATGAATGAGAACTTGCTGACAGTAGCAGGAACTCATTAAGGCCAACGGGAACAGGCGTGCACTAGTGGTAACGAATGCGAACTTAACGATAACGAGTGCTAACAGAATCGGACAGCCCCTTTGGAATGCTGATGAGAAGTGACCGACGCTAATAGAAAAGCACTTAGGGCAGGCATGTCAAACTCAGTTTGGCTCTGGGGCCGGATCCAGACTTTCTGTTCTCAGGTGGGCCGGATCAGTAAAAGAATGTCAACTCCAAATATTTTGCTTTGTTTTTCAGTACTATGCTTTATCAGTCAGCCTACATTTGTAGCCTACCCTACATATTATAATCACGGATGACAAGGAATCTTTTCTAAGCACAACACATTTTTTTCACAAACAGTGAAAAAAAATGATTTCATGGTTCACTGGTTTATTTTAACAATGAAGTGAATGCAGTTTTACACCTGAACCAACTCACCACACTTAACAAACTCAAGTGGGAGCTATGAAAAAAATATTCTCACCTTAATTGTCATACTGCTTTGAAATAAATAAAAAAAGAAATACAAAATAAAAGTTATAGCAGTGCATGCTTATACTACATCCGATCAAACTACTAGGCTGGGCCTACTGAAACTGAGAATATACTGCACAATATTAACTGTCTTTAATATGAAACCAGATTAATCTTATTTTTAATGATCTGTATTAATGAGTGCAAACAAAAAAGTATCAATATTGGGTGTCAAATCCTGAGTAGCAGCACATTTAACGATATCATTCGTGTTTATTTGTTAACCTTGAGCGCTGGTTTGTTTTATTATTGTTCATTACAGAGAAAACCTGTTCACAAAGATAAGTAGTCCCAAACATGGATAGAACGTTTGCAGCCATGGCTGTTAATTTGGGGTAACCTGGCACGAGGTATTGATAAAACATATCCAATCCCACGGACCCAAATTTATCCTTTATAGTGGAATCGCACTGCAAGTCAATAAGCTCGAGTTGAATGTCAGCTGGCATATCAGAAGGCTTCACTGTAAATGGCGAGCGAAAAAAGCCAAATTTGTTCTCAAGTTCACTGAATACTTGAAACCTCTGCTCAAACTCTCGCAGAAAATCTGTTATGTTGTCTTTATATTTTTTCAAATCATTATCGGGACGGTCCGGTGCCTCCGGACGAACAGCTGTGAGACAAGAGAAATGCGCAGAGTAACTTCTGTGAATAAATAATGCTCTGTCCATTTTTCCTTGAAAACTCTGCACTCCGTGTCCACTTTTCTTTTTTTTTGACAGTGCCATTTTGGGAAGGGTGTGTTGACCGATAACTTGTGGTGAATTGTGAAGCAAGATTGACGGTTTGGTTTTAGTACTAACTCGTGTCAGTGCCGCTGGACGTGAGCTCTTTTACACATTTACTGTCCTCCCGTGGCCGGAGGGAGCACTTGGTTTGTATTTATTTTAAAAAATCATAACTTTTGATAGAAATGAGCTAGAGACTCGCTTCTTTTTTTGACATACTCAGAAATTTATGCCGGGCCGGATTAAATGATCCAATGAGCCGGATCCGGCCCGCGGGCCGTATGTTTGACATGCCTGACTTAGGGCAACTGAAATAGGAACGCATTGCTGCAGACGCTAAAGAATGCGATGGTACTTGACTGACGGGAATTGTGACTGTGCAGACGGCCTCTCTGGCGCCTTCTACGCCTCTGACGGGTCGCGCCTACCTAAAGGAGAAGGATGTGCCGGTGACGCCCGTGTCGTCGGCCACGCAGAGCGTCAGTCGTCTTCAGAGCATGGTGGCCGGGCTTAGGGGGGCGCCCAGCGAGCAGCTGCTGCGCATCTTCAAGTAACCTTGCTTTTTCTTCACCTTTCGCTTTGCGTTCAAAATTGAGGGGGGTTAAAAAGTTGTTTTGGGCTTCAGGTCGTGCTCCAGAGACCCCACGGAGTCCATTGTGAACCGGGTGAAGGCGTTGGGACACACCTTCAAAAAAGAGTACACAGACGACGCAGATCACTCTTCAGGGTCGCACATCGGTACTGACGGATACCACACAGTTTTCAAGCACGCCTGGACTACGTGTAAATGGCAAAATGTCGCGTATCATTGACCACCGCCGTTATGATTGCATTGGCCGGAAAAATAGGTCAAAACTTCAAAGTGAAATCCACAATATTGAAACACTCCCTCAACATGTTTTTATAGCAGAGAATGTGCTTTCTAAAGATCTTTGCTTCAAATCCAAAACACAAAAGCATTGAAACATGCTGAATGTGTTGCGAGGGAATACAAACAGTGGGTGAGGCCAAACTAGGGTTGTCACGATACCAGAATTTCAGTAGTCGGTACCAATACCTGGGATTTTCCACAATTCTCGATACTAATTCGGTACATCCATCTGCTATAGCCACTAAGGCTTGCGCACACACCCTCAACATGTGCCCAAGTGTAATTTTGCATATTTGAGCCTTTGTCTGCACATGTTGTCTATGTGTTTGACATTAAATACGTTTGGTAACCGTATCGCCCCAGCTGACTCATGCCGAAATGACGGCACGTAGGCATATTCGGGTTAATGTATTTATAATGTAATGTGGCACAACAGTGACAGTAAACGGACTAATCTATAATTGCTCCGGTTGCATCCACCTTGAATGCAAAATATTTCCACACTTGACTCTTTGAACGACCTGACTTTTCAACAAGCCGGTGTGTTGGACTTCACTCCCACTTGCTGAAGCCATTTTTAGAAAGACCAAAGGTTTTCTTCTTCTTCAGCGCTGCTGACTGCTGCTCCGTGCTGTCCCCTTCAGTTGCGGCAAGAATCAACACAGCTCGCCGAGTGAAAACTTAAATATTCGATTCTGACGGTATCACTAAAAGCAGGTATCGACGTATTTTTTGCGTGTTGGTACCGAATTGGTACCGGAAGTATCGGTTCTTGTGACAACCCTAGGCCAAACTATCGCAAGAACACTGTAGCAGTCCCTCGCTACATTTACCCACCAAGCCAAAGGGGCTGACAACTGCAGTGAGAAAGTATCCACTGTCTCGTACGGTTGTATTGAAAATTCCAGGGGACTTTTCATTTGCAGGGCTCCCTGCACATTTTGTTTGTTTTTAATTTCAAGATCAAACAAAACATGTTGCAAATCGAAAGAGCTGGTTCATAAAACACGTCCCTAGACACATTTGAAGGAAGTCGAGTGTTTGCTCGACTCCAAATCTCAAATTTTGACACCAATATTTTCACTTGAAGCTCAAATGAATAGCGACTCCAAACACCAGCTATCGGCCTCACTGACTATCAATAATCGGTATTGGTATCGGTCCTGACAAGAAGGGTATTGGTTTATCACTCGTAAAAAATGGTTGCCCATTTTCAGCCTCAATTGCCCAGCCTACAAAATGGCTGAACGCCCTTGTGCCGTGTGGTTTTCATTGTGTGCACCGTTAGACTTTGCTGAGAGTCGCCTGAAGCTAGCCGAGATTCTCTTCTACAAAGTTCTGGAGAACGTCTTGGTGCAGGAGACCAAGAGGCTGCAAGGAAAAGACATGAGTGTACGTACATGCGAGCACGCTAGGCTCCACCCTCAAGAACATTTGGCCTCTTCTCTCGCAAACAACTGCGTGTGTGTATTGAGTTTTTTTTCTGGCATGTTTCTTCTATTTATTTTTGTCTTGCATGTGTTGTTGTTGTTTGTGTGTTTGTTTTAGAAGCGTGTGTGTGGTTTTCCTACTGTGCGTTTATTTGCAAGCAGAGTTTTTCTGTGTGTGTTCATTTGCTTTTGGATGGTGTGTGGCAGGCTCTACTGGAGCAGGACATCTTCCACTGCTCTCTTCTGGCCTGTTGCCTGGAGGTGGTTTTGTTCTGCTACAGCTCCCAACGGACTTTCCCGTGGATCCTCGACGTCTTCAAGCTGGCCCCATTCTACTTCTTCAAGGTGTGGCCTCCGCACTGCCACCCCCCTGCCTGCGCACACATGATCTCACAGCTCTGCGCGCATGTATGCAGGTGATCGAGGTGTTCATCCGCTCCGAGGAAGGCCTGTCCCGAGACATGGTCAAGCATCTGAACCTGATCGAGGAGCAGGTGCTGGAGAGTCGGGCGTGGACAGCAGACTCCGCCCTGTGGAACGCCTTGAGCGCCGCCGGCAATAAAGTGCCCTCCGTCGAGGAGGTCAGTGCAATGCTGCAGCAACGAGCTCACCAATGACATTTAGTTCCGCTTCGACAAAAGGCCCATGTGGTTCAACGATTTCCTCAGACGCCAACCCCTCGCAATGACTGGCCGCACCCCTTGGAAATATTTTTTGCTTTTTGTATCAGGTTAATTTCCCGTCCAGTCTGGACTCTCGCAGTTCTGCTTCCACCGGCAGCGCCCAGTCCCACCTGCCACTGGTGGCGCTGTCGCCCATCGTACATCCTCGCATCCAAGAGGTCCGATCTGGAGTGGGCAGCATGCGCAAAGGTAACCAGCCGAATGCCCGCCGCTGTTGCTCTGTTTTTTTTTTTTTTTTACATTCTTTCGTATTTGGCCTGGAAACTTGTTTCCCTAAAATCACCAGTTTCTGAGCAAACATTTGAGAAAATATACATGTCAAGTGTATAAGTGAGCTCACCCAGTCCAATTGCGGCCAAACCATTTGCTCAGGCGCCGTTGCTTTGACCAGTTGTTGTTTCTTGTAGAAGTTCCACCGTCGCCACTGTCGGTGCACGACCGCTACAGCTCTCCGGCCGCCGGCAGCGCTAAGCGTCGTCTGTTCGGCGACGACCCGCCGGCCTCCGTGACGGCGAGCGGCCCTGTTGCGTCTCCCACCAAACGCCTGACACTCAGCTCAGCCGGCACCCTAAAGATCGGCCCCCAGGCGGGCCAGACGGCCGTGCTCAGCATACCGCTGCAAGGTGAGAGTCGCACGCCACGTAACAAATGGAATATTCTACAACAACAACAAAAACTAAAGGATGGAATGCAGTGTCGAAGGAGTTTTGAGATTTTCCTTCCCCTCCTAGGTGTTTAAGATCATTGGATGTTTTAGAATAATTGTCAATAATTGCACGTCGTCCTGAATGTTGTACAGAGGCCGAGATCTACCGGAGTCAATTTCCTTGTTTGGCATGCTCAAACTTGGCAAATAATAGATTTATTGATGAAAAGATTGATTGATGAAGGCAGAGGTATTCAAATTCATTTTGGATTATTGGCACTATTTTAATTATTTTACTATTTCTATTTTAGCAGAGTATGGAACCTTTGATGTGATCTGATTTTCTCTTGATAGATTTCTGTAGCCCTTCATGAAAGCAGACTGATGATCTTTGCTGTTCAATCGAAATACGACATTTACGAATGTTTGCTTTTCCGCTTTGTTGTCGTCGAGTTGCTTTGGAATCATTTACCGTATCGGGTACCACAGCGGTGGGCCGATTGCACACTTGAACGCAAATTCCAACGTAGTCTGTAAATGGATCAGCCTGCACCGGCCCTAATGAACCGATCGAAGTGGTTATTTGCGTCCAGGAGGCGCCAGCGAGCACACCATCACGCTGATCCCCGTCCAGCCGTGCGACCCGACGGCCGGCGGCCCCACTCAATTCTTGTGGACAGCCTCGCCCGGCCGCCCCCTTCCGCCTCCCGTTGCGGAGGCTCAGCCGGCGTGCGGCCGGCCGCAGCGCACCGGATCCCTGGCGCTTTTCTTCCGCAAGGTGCAAATGTCGTTTTCGCAGCGAGCAGACCTTTTTCTGACCTTTGACCTGTACGTGGCAGGTGTATCACCTGGCTAGCGTGCGGCTTCGCGATCTATGCGCCCGACTGGACATTTCGTGCGAGCTGCGCGCTAAGATCTGGACAGCCTTTGAACACGCTCTGCTTCACGCCGCCGAACTCATGAGGGACCGACACCTGGACCAGATGTTGCTCTGCAGCGTCTACATTATTGCCGAAGTTGGTTGAATGCACTGAAGTCTCCCACGTGCACGCTCTTTAGCTCTCCTCACACACTTCAAATGCTCTCACAGTCATACACAGTCACGTGTAACAGATCACACTCACATAAACTTCAAATCGTAGTTCAGTACTTTGTAAAACACGCACACAATACAGAGCTAATGCTAGCATGCTGACATGATTAGTCAGTGAGAGTTATTGCCAGCAGTGAGTGGGCAAATGGAGGGTTGACACTCAGCGGTGTGTGTGTGCTTCCTGCTGCAGATTTCTAAGGAGGAGCACACCTTCCAGGACATCATAAAGTGTTACCGCAGCCAACCGCAGGCCAGCAGCCACGTGAGGACATGTCCATCTACCTACAGCCTGCATACAGTCGCTAGCAGTCAGTTACCATGATGACGTGCGTGTGTGTGTATGTTGGTGTGTAGGTGTACCGCAGCGTCCTTCTTCATCGCACTCCCAGCCACCGGGTGGCGCCGTCTGATGAGAACATGGAGGTTGACCCTGCATCGGAAGCAGATTGTAAAATAATCCGCTGACGCTAGCGTGCTAACGTGACCACTAGCTCTTGACGTCAACTTTTCCTTTTTGCAGCTGCCGAGAAGACGCAAGCGGGCAAGCAGGAACGCGGCAACTTGATCCAGTTTTACAACGACGTCTACGTGCTCAAGATGAAAAGTTTTGCTATGAGATACGCTGCGCATGACAACAGAGTACGTGCACACCAACACGTACAACAATTCCATTGAATGACTTGAAAGGAACTTGCTGAGTGCTTGTGTAACTGACTGTGTGTGTTGTTTTTGTGTACGTTTGTGTATGTATCCTATATTGTGTGTTTGCATTTGTGTGTTGTGTTTCTTTGCGCGTACTTATGCACATGCATGTTGTGTTTCTTTGCGCGTACTTATTCACATGCGTGTTTATGTTTGTGTGTCAGATGCCCGTGTCACCGTTCCCATCAGTGCGTTGCCACCCGCCATCTCCTCGTCGAGTGTCTCAACGTCATTGTGTTTACGTGTCGCCTCACAAAGCGTCGAGGGGAGGCCTGGCGCCAAACTCTTTCACTTTCCGCATCAACAGCAGCCCCTCCAAGGTAAGCTCGCCTCACCTGGCAAACAAGTGACTTGTCTGTATTAGTTCCCAGTTCCGAGCTCTGTTTCTTTCACTTTGGTACATTGTGACTTTTGGGCGGGAACTATTTTCCAGTGTGAAAAACATCAAGCAGTCGTTTTGTCATGTTTTTGGTTTTTTTTGTCATTGATTTTCTTTTTTTTTTTTTTTACTTGATCGTTAGCTAGTTGTGCCTTATGCCAGTGTTGCCCAACCAGTGTGCCGCGGCACAATGGTGTGCCGTGAGAGATGTTCAGCTGTGCCGTGGGAAATTGTCCAACATTAAATACCGAGCGAATTGTAAACAGGATTACCAAACCACAGGTCAGTTAACGCAAGGCTAATCGTGCATGCGTGGCAAATCGGAGAATCTTGAGATTTCATGTTGTGGCATCGGCACATACTCAGTTTATGTGTGCGTTGCTGTTAGTGTTGGCTCGTGAGTGAACGATTCGTTCAAAAGAACAATTTTTATTTCAGTGAACAAGAGTGAAGGAATCACTTCCTGAAGCGAAACGAAGAAGAAAATGACGTTTTCGTTTCGATGGAAATCAGAGCATGTAGTTCAACGGGAGAACCTGGATTGTTCCTAAAACAGTAAACAAAGCCATATTGATTCTTTTGGATTCTGATCACAATCACTTTCAGTAGTTTATTTCTTACACAGTCTAAAACCTTTTTTCAAAAACTGTCACTTTCATTTACAAAAGAAATACAATTTAAAGAATATTTAGTATTTATCTTTATTCAATTATTCGACTCTCCATACACATATAGGAATAGGTCTTTTGTTGTAATATAACTGATTTTAATATAGAACCTGGTGTAACACTTAACAGATTTTTCTTGGTGGTGTGCCTCGAGATTTTTTCCAATGAAAAGGTGTGCCGTGAATGAAAAAACGTTGGGAAACACTGCCTTATGCTAAAGCCTTATGTTATTGCTATTCCACCCACTTTTTTGATGCTTAACTATCTATCCATCCATTATCTGTACCACTTGTCCCCACGGGGGTCACAGGCGTGCTGGAGCCTATCCCAGCAGTCATCGGGCAGTAGGCGGAGGACACCCTGAACTGGTTGCCAGCCAATCTTAGGGCACACAGAGACGGACAACCATTCGCACTCGCACTTAGGGACAGTTTGGAGTGCTCAATCGGCCTACCAAGCATGTTTTTGGGATGTGGGAGGAAACCGGAGTGCCCGGATAAAACCCACGCGGACCCAGAGAACATGCAAACTCCACACAGGGAGGGCCGGAGGTGGAATAGAACCCGCACCCTCCTAACTGTGAGGCGGTTGCGCTAACCAGTGCACCCCCGAGCTGCCACGACGCTTATCTACTTCCACATGATTCATCTGATTCATTACACTTTTAATTCCACCAAATATTCACGCCAAATATTCACGTCAAGCATGCGTGTATTTTTTTCATTCCAAATATTTACAGTTTTCAAGAAATTCAAGCAAAAATTTCACCATTCATTCTTCGCAGCACATTCAACATTTCTCTTTTTTTTTCTACATCATTCATCCGATTCACCTCCTTTCACTTTACACATATTTTAGATCACAGGTGTCAAACTCAAGGCCAGATACGGACCGTCACATCATTTTATGTGGTCCACGAAGACAAATTGTGCATCAAATTCATGTGTCATTACTAGAACTGCAAATTGTTTTCACTTTTAATAATTTCTTTTTTTTTTTAAATATTTGACCAGTTTTTACTCGTCTGATTTGAAAACTAGTTATTTGTCAGTTTGTTTTGTAGCTTTTACTGTATATGATATGAGGTGTCATACATTTATTTGGGTTGACAGTTATAATGGCCCTCCGAAAGAAGCTATGACTATTGATTGATTGATATCTTTATTTCGAACATCCAAAACAAAAAAGAAAAAACAAAACAAATCACACTCTAAAGTGCCACATATAAGTCCATACAACAAACAAACAAAATATAAACCAACAAACAGAAAAAAATACATAAATAAATAATAATAATAATATATAAGTAAATAAATCAATAAAGAATGCTCGAAAAGGAGTAGGAAGAAGCATAGCTTTTTAGATTCCTACCCCTTTCTCACTTTATCCATTAAACCAATGATTCAACATATATTGTAATTCTACAACAGAACACAAGTAGATACACTTTCACACTTATTTTTCTGTTTCATTTTAACTTGTGTGTAGCCCTTTGGCACTTTTAGCCTTTGTACCCACTAAACAACATATTTTTGTACATTCTTTTAAACTGGTGGATATTTGGACTTTGCTTGAGTTCCTCACTTAGATTGTTCCATAGTTTGACCCCAGTTATAGTGATGCAGAAACTTTTTAAGGTTGTTCTTATGTTTAAGATTTTGAAGTTGTGATTCCCCCTTAACTTATAACCTCCCTCCCGATTCCTAAATAAGTTTTGGATATTTTCTGGTAGTTGTTTTGCTTTTGCCCTATACATGATGATTGCTGTTTGGTAAGATACTATGTCAGTGAATTTCAATAGTTTGGATTGTATAAAAAGTGGATTTGTGTGTTCCAAGTAGTTGACTTTATGAATAGTCCTTATTGCTCTTTTCTGCAGAATGATAAGTGGCTGTAGTGAAGTTTTATAAGTATTCCCCCAAACCTCAGCACAGTAATGCAAATAGGGCAAGACAAGAGAACAACAAAGTGTACGAAGTGAATGATAATCCAGTAATTCTTTTGCTTTGTATATGATTGCCATGCTTCTTGAAATTTTAGACTTTACGTTTTTGATGTGTGGCTTCCAACTCAGCCTGTCATCTATTATAACCCCAAGAAATTTGTTTTCCTGCACTCTTTCAATTTCAGTCCCATCTATTTCTATTCGTATCTTTATGTTCGCTTTGCCAAATACCATAAAATTGGTCTTACTTACATTTAATGATAATTTGTTCCAGTCGAACCACATTTTTATTTTTTTCATTTCCTCATTCAACACTGATTCCACTTGTTGGATGTTATCACCTGAACAAAAGATATTTGTATCATCTGCAAAATTGATGAGTTTTAGTTCTTTAGAGACTTTGCACATGTCATTTATATGCAAAATAAATAATTTAGGGCCTAAAACTGACCCTTGTGGAACACCACAAGCTATGTCCAAATATCCAGAGCAGTGATTACCCAACTTTACATACTGTTGCCGTTCTCGCAGATAATCCTTTATCCAGTCTAATACAATTCCCCTTATCCCATATTTTTCTAATTTATTGAATAGTATATTATGATTAATTGTGTCAAAAGCTTTTTTGAGGTCAATGAAAACTCCCACTGCATGTCGTTTGTTATCTATTGCATCTGTTATTTCCTCGATTGATTCCATTAATGCCTGTGCTGTTGATCTGTTTACTCTAAAACCATATTGGTTCTCTGCAAATAATTTATGTTTTTCCAAAAATCCATCCATTCTACTGTTAAAAAGCTTTTCCAATATTTTTGAGAGTTGTGGAAATATTGACATAGGTCTGTAGTTTGTAAAAATGTGACTACAATGCGGCCCGCGAAAAAAATGAGTTTGACACCCTTGTTATAGATATTGATAGAATTAGGGCCTCTGTTTTTTTGTTTTGTTGGTACATTGTGACTTTTGGGCGGGAACTATTTTCCAGTATGACAAACATCAAGCAAGGAGTCATTTTGTCATGAAGGCTTTTTTGTTTTTGTTTTAACTTGATAGTTAGCTAGTTGTGTGAAGGGGAAGGCCTTCACATGTTATTGCTATTCCACCCACTTTTTTGACGTTTAACTACTTCCACATAATTCATCCGATTCACCTCATTCCACTTTTCACTTATTACAAATATTCATGCCGAGCCAAATTTCACTTTTTTCCCCGTTCATTCTCTATGGGCCATTCAACATCTTTTTTGACGCTTAACCACTTCCACATAATTCATCAGATTCACCTCATTCCACTTTTCACTTATTCAAGCCAAATGTAACTTTTTTCCCTGTTCATTCTCTATGGGCCGTTCAACATTTGCTCATTCCTTTTTACCACAGGATCTGTCCGACATCAACCGTATGCTGCGGCAAGGTTGCAACGGCCGCAAGAGAGCCCTTGGCATGGAGAGTGAGATGATGATGTCAGTGTGCGACTCCCCCAGCAAGCGGGCGTGTTCTGAGAGCAGCACCAGTGGCCCCGACATTTTGCTAAAGAGGTTACAGGATGTCGTGTCAGAGAGGCAGAGCCACTGATGGAGCAGCTACCATGAAAAATGCGTGATCACGCTAATATTGTTCATCAAAGAGTCAATCTCCTTAACATGACTCCTAGCTATAGCACTGATGCTGCCATGCTAACATTACTGGTCATTACTGAGCTTACGCGCATGACCAGTCACTGTGAAGCTAACGCTTGCTTGGTAATATAACCGGTCGTGACGGAGTTTTAACGTTAACTCCTTGCGGGACTGTAAACATGGTAGTGTTAGCTGTTAAACTAGTCAAGACAGGGCTAATGCTAACATGACTGCTCATTACAACACTGACCTGCTTAAGTTAAACGTTACATCGCTAATTATGTCACATAATCAGTTGGTGTACAGCTAAAGCTAGCATACTAACATGACTGGTTATTACAGTTACATGCTAATGTTACTTTTCATTCTAACTGACATTACCCAACTAATGTTAACTCTGACACAACGGGTTTCTGTGGCGATAATGCTAACGTTTAAGTTGAAGTGGTAATGTTTTCATAAGACTTTGGAAAAGGACTTTATAGTTCTACGTAAGTGTACGTAAGAGTGTACCGTTCTGTTGTTCCACTCGATTCAAGGGACAACTATGAGCCTGTAATGCTAATTGTTAGCATGCTACAAGTGCTTGTTTTTATATGTTTTGGTTGCCAATCCAAGTTATCACATTGGCTATGTCGCCATGAGAAATTTGTGAAATGTTTTTGAGAAGTTTTGATCTTTTTGTGGTTTTTAATTGGAATTTGCTCGACTATTTAATGTAATTGTGCATGTGTGTGTGCGCGTGTGTATCATCTACACACGTTTGGCGAGTGTGTTGAACTTTTTCTTGATCTTATCTGTGTGTAACCATGTAGGTTAACTTGTGAAATAGAAATATAATGTAAAAAAACAACGTGTATTTGAAGTATTTGTCTTTGTACCACACTCAAAATTTTGCCGGTCCATCATTTGTCAGCGGCCGCTTTTATTCGTCCGTCATTAAGTTTTGTAAATTGCCCATCTCAGCAAACAAGTGATTTTAAAGTGCAAAGGGCAGTTTTGAACAAGAGTTAGGGTTTGTATAGTATAGTGTGCGCGTGTGTGCATGTGTGTGCGTGTACATGTGTGTATGTGTGTGTGTGTGTGTGTGTGTGTGTGTGTGTGTGTGTGTGTGTGTGTGTGTGTGTGTGTGTGTGTGTGTATAAAACCAAGGCTCCACTGTATATATATATATTGGTTTTCGACCACAATCCGTTCCAGAAGGCTGATCAAGAAGTGACTTGTTCGAATTCCAAATCATGTTTTCCCATTACAAATAATGGGGAAAAGATTAACCCGTTCCAAGCAAAATAAAAACGTCATTTTTAAGCATTTTTTTCATTTGCGCATTTTAGTCCGATCGCACAACTGCAGCGCACCGCCGAACGCGCAACCATAGAGCGTCGCCGACCGCGCAACTGCACCGCACTGGTCGCATTATTGTGACAGAGCCGTCGCTGAAATTTAGAAAATATTTTTAAAGTCCTGATGTACTTTCCAAATTTAAGTGGACATCAGTGCGCAGGGAACTTAATTTTGTCCGATCGCGCAACTGCAGCGCACCGCCTAACCCGCACCCGTAGCGCGCCGCCGACCGCGCAACTGCACCACGCTGGTCGCATTATTGTGACAGAGCGGTCGCTAAAATTTAGAAAGTATTTTTAAAGTCTTAATGGACTTTCCAAAATTTAAGTGGATATCAGTGCGCAGGAAGCTTAATTTGGTCTGATCGCGCAACCGCAGCGCGCCGGGCCATCACTGTTGCATTGCTTTAGGATCGTCTTTGTGTTTTAGGATGGCTTTACTGCTCCCACTTGCTTCCTTTGGAGGTATGATCAGAGTTAATGTAATCCTCAGAGTAACGAGAACGTAATAACGAACGGAGTCAGTTGGCATGCAGGTCCTCTCGGCTAAATCTCGCGAGGTTCGACAACCGAATTTCGTCCGCCATCCGAAGCAAAAAAATCTCAAATTTTTTGTTCGAATACCGATTTGTTCGAGAACCGGGACGTTCGAGTGTGTGTGTGTATATACGTATATATATATGTGCGTGTATATATATATATATATATATATATATATATATATATATATATATATATATATATATATATATATATATATGTGCGTGTATATATATATATATATATATATATATATATATATATATATATATATATATATATATATATATATATATATATATATATATATATATATATATACACATTCTGGATTCATTTCAAATCAACAGAAATATTGCAAGCCTTTTATATTTTAATATTGCTGATTATGGCATACGGCTTAAGAAAACTCAAATATCCCATCTCAAAGCATTAGAATATCATGAAAAAGTAAACTAGTAGGGTATTCAACTAATTACTTGAATCGTCTAATTAACTCAAAACACCTGCAAGGGTTTCCTGAGCCTTGAAAAACACTCAGCTTGGTTCAGTAAACTAAATCACAAGTATGGGGAAGACTGCTGATCTGACTGCTGTCCAGAGGACCATCATTGACACCCTCCATCAGGAGAGTAAGACTCAAAAAGAAATTTCTGAAAGAGCAAGCTGTTCACAGAGTGCAGTTTCAAAGCACATCCACAAAAAGTCTGTTGGAAGGGGGAAATGTGGCAGGAAACGCTACACAACCAAGAGAGATGACTACATCCTTAACAGCATTGTGAAGAAGAGTCGCTTCCAGAATTTGGGAGAGCCTCAAAACAGTCGACTGAAGCTGGAGTCCAGGTATCAAAAGCCACTGTTCACAGACGTGTCCGGGAAATGGGCTACGATAGCCGTATTCCCATGGTGAAGCCACTTCTGAAGCGTCTGACTTGGGCTATGGAAAAGAAACACTGGACAGTTACAGAGTGGTCCAAAGTCGTCTTCTCAGACGAAAGCAAGTTTTGTATTTCATTTGGAAGTCAAGGCGCCAGAGTCTGGAGAAAGGCTGGAGAGGAGCAAAATCCAAGTTGCTTGAAATCCAGTGTGAAGTTCCCACAGTCAGCAATGGTTTGGGGAGCCATGTCAGCTGCGGGTGTTGGTCCACTATGTTTCATCAAGTCCAGAGTAAATGCAGATTTTAGAGCACTACATGCTTCCGTCTGCTGAAAAGCTCTATGGAGATGATGATTTCATTTCCCAGCATGATCTGGCACCTGCCAACAGTGCCAAAACCACCAATAAACGGTGTACTGACCGTGGCATTACTGTCCTCGATTGGCCTGCCAATTCCCTTGACCCCCATTAGAGAATTTGTGGGGTAATGTGAAGAAGAAGCTGAAAGACACCAGACCCAACAATGCAATTGAGCTAAATGTCACGCACCGCTGTCATCCAGCCACGCCCCCTTATCGCCAGGATCGCTGTCACCTGTCACGGGCCGATTGGGAGCGCTAAATTAGCGCGGCCAGCGCGACAAAGCTTGTCAGCTTGTCTCGTGATGTCTCCGTGCACCTAAGCCTGTAAGTTTGACTCCCCGTTTCTTTATGATTCGGTGCTGTTCCTGTCTGTCCAGTGCTGCCTTGTCAGTCCACAGTTGCTCTCCGTGGGGGTCGCCCGTCCGCCACGTCCAGTCCTCGCCAGTGCAAAGTCCAGCCGCCGGCTCCCTCCCCTGGCTTGCCATGTGGCTATCCACCCCGACGAGCGCAGCCTCGCCCGTTTGCCGCTTCAGCCCTCCAGCGTTCCCCTCTCCCTCCACAATAAAGACTGCTTCACTTTGTACTTGGCTGTACAGTCCGATCTCTCACAGTACAAGCTGACCAACACTATGCAGCCAGCAAGTGATCAGATGGCATTGTGTCGACTGGAGCGGACCGAGACAGCAGTCAGTAGCCTGTCGGCGGACGTCCGAACCCTGATCGAAGTGGGCCAGCAGCAGCAGCCCCAGCTGCAGTAACAGCTCGAACAGCAGCAGCAGGAGATGGCTCAGGTACTCGGCACCTTCCGTAAAATGTCCAGAAGCCATCCGCCAGCCACATCCCGCTGGCTGTTGTCGCCCCCTCCATCGCTGAGGCCCAGAGAGCCGTGGATGTTCCAGAGACACGTCTTGATAACAGAGAAGATACATGGAGATCCCAAACATGTCAAGGCGTTTGTGACCAACTGCCGCATCATGTTCAGTCTCCAACCTGTCACGTTCGCGACCGAGCCAGCCAAAGTAGGATTTGTCCTTTCCCACCTCACGGGCAAAGCAGGGCTGTGGGGAATGGCTGAGTATGAGCGAAGGGCCCCTGCTTGTGACTCATTCGAAGCCTTTGCGAGCGAACTCCTACGGCTATCGACCTGGGCTCGGCCACAGAGGACGCCGGCGAGGAGCTGGCCACATTACGGCAGGAGAGCTGATCGGTGGCAGAGTATCAAAGTTAAAGTAAAAAAAGTCAAAGTCTGCTTTATTGTCAATATCCACCAGCCGTGTTCATTATGCGCTGCAGGGCTGTCATGTTGTATTCAGTGCAGCTACCACCCCAGACAGCGATACAACTGGAGAGGACGCTTTCAATGGTGCCACGGTAGAATGTAGTCATGACGGCCGGAGGAGCACATGCTCGCCTGAGTTTCCACAAGAGGTACAGGCGGCGCTGAGCTTTCTTCGCCAGTGACAAATTCCAGACATTGGCTGGCAGCAGCCAGTGGAACACACCGGCCCTGGTGAGCATCTTCATCCACGGGCTCGCCGAGTACAAGATAGACGCGTTGGTATCCTACGAGTGTCCTCGAATCCTGGAGGGAGCGATGGATTTGGCGGCCCGCTTGGACCGGTGGATCCGGACCCGGCGACGCGAGCGGGAGCGAGGAGCGCTGCGAAGCCCGCGCAGCCAGTCCGTTCAGCTTCTGTCGACCGCCCCACCGAGCCGAGGGGATTAGGGCGAGCCCGCCTTCCCGTGGAGGAACACCGCCGACAGCTCATGCAAGGGCGGTGCCTGTACCGTGGGGAGGGTGGACATCGGGCAGTCGGATGTCTGTTGAAAGGCCAGAGCTCGCGCGGCGTCGGGGGAAATCCGCGTGAGCTCGACTAACATCTGCTGTCCCAGTTCCCCTTCGAGTTCCAGCTCCTTCACGCTACAAGCACGCATCCAGCTTGCGGCGGGCGACCGCAACGTGGCAGCCTTGGTGGATTCCGGAGCGGAAGGGAATATCATGGACATCAGTTTGGCCCATCAGTACGAGATCAAGTCCCTGCCCCTGAGCCCGTCAATCCCCGCTCATGCCATTGACGGTCGGCTGATTGGCGAGGTGACTTCCATCACGGAGTCTCTCCCAGAGCAGTGGCTCATCTTGGGTCTTCCCTGGCTGCGGCTGCACAACCCGGTGCTGGACTGGGGGGTGGCAGGCGTTCGGCAGTGGAGCGAGCGATGCCATCGCTTATGCCTAAGAGCAGCTGCCGACCCGCTCAAAAGGCCTATTCCAGGCCCAACCCGGACGTTTCCAATGTCCCGGCACAGTACCATGAACTCCACTTTCAGCAAAGCCAAGGCGACTTCTCTTCCCCCACACCAGTCATACGATTGCGCAATCGACCTGCTACCTGGCACCTCACCTCCCAAGGGCCGCGTGTACTCCCTCTCTGCCCCTGAGCGTAAGGCCATGGAGGAGTACATCCAGGACTCTCTGGCTGTCGGTATCATTCGGCCATCCTCATCACCCGCAGGAGCAGGGTTTTTGTTCGTGGGGAAGAAGGATGGGACGCTCCGCCCGTGCATTGATTACTGAGGAATCAACGAGATCACCGTGAAAAACCGCTATCCCCTTCCTCTCCTCTCCTCTGCCTTCGAGAGCCTGCAAGGCACCACTAACACTTATCACCTGGTACGCATTCAGGAGGGAGACGAATGGAAGACGGCCTTCAACACTCCTAGCGGGCACTATGAATACCTGGTGGTTGCGTTCGGGCTCACCAATGCCCCAGCAGTCTTCCAAGCCCTGATCAACAATGTTCTGCGAGACATGTTAAACAGGTTCGTGTTTGTTTACCTGGATGACGTTCTCATCTTCTCCTCCTCCCTCTCAGAACACATCAAACATGTCCGGGCGGTGCTGCGCCGTCTCCATGAGAATTCCCTGTACGTTAAGGCGGAGAAGTGCATCTTCCACACGTCGTCTGTCAAGTTTCTCGGCTACATGATGCAAAAGGGATCTGTTGAGATGGACCCCGAAAAGGTGAGGGCAGTCACGTCTTGGCCAGTTCCCGAAAAACGCAAGTGGCTGCAGCAATTCCTGGAATTTGCGAACTTCTACCGCCGCTTCATCCGCAACTACAGCATCGTGGCGGCACCCCTCACCGCTTTTACCAGCCCCGTCTCCCCGTACAAATGGGTAAACCCGGCAGAACGTGCCTTTGCCTTAAAGAGGAGGTTCCCATCCTCCGAGTGCCTGATCCCGAGAGGCAGTTCGTGGTCGAGGTGGACGCCTCCAACGTGGGAGTCGGGGCAGTATTGTCCCAGCGTAGCCACGAGGATGATCGCCTCCACCCATGCACTTTCTTTTCTATCTGCCTTTCATCCGCAGAACGAAATTATGACATCGGCAATCGGGAACTCCTGGCTCTCAAGCTGGCTCTGGAGGACTGGAGGCACTGGTTGGAAGGCGCCACCACGCCGTTCATCGTCTGGACGGACCACCAGAACCTGGAATACCTGAGATCGGCCAAGAGACTGAACGCCAGGCAAGCTCGGTGGGCCCTTTTTTTTGACCGGTTTGAATTCTCGCTCTCATACAGGCCGGCCTCCCGCAACGTGAAGGCGGACGCCTTGTTGCGCAGGTTCCCTGGAGGGGAGGAGGTGGAGGGTCCGATTCCCACTATCCTTCCGAGCTCTGTTCAGGTGGCGGCCCTGTCGTGGGAGATTGAGCGTCAGGTGGAGGCCGTGGCGCGAGATCAACCTGGTCCCAGCAACTGCCCAGTGGGTCGCCTGTTTGTACCCGAGGACCGGCGGTCATCAGTCCTTCAATGGGCACACGACTTCCGCCTCGCCTGCCATCCCGGGACTGCCCGCACAAGGTTCATGGCGGCTCAGTGGTTCTGGAGGCCCACCTGGAGGGAGGACACACGCGATTACGTCTGGGCCTGCCCGACCTGTAACCGCTGTAAGTCATCTAATCAGCCCCCGGCCGGGTTGCTCCAGCCCCTGCCCGTCCCCCGGCGACCCTGGTCTCATCTGTCGGTCGACTTCGTCACGGGGCTTTCGTCCTCGGAGGGAAACACTGTGGTCCTCACAGTCGTGGACCGGTTCAACAAGATGGCCCATTTTATTCACCTGCCCAAACTCCCGTCGGCAAAGCAAACGGCGTTGATTCTGCTGCAAGAGGTTGTTCGGCACCACGGCATCCCTCAGGACATTGTGTCGGACCGTGGCCCGCAATTCTCTTCCGCCTTCTTGGCGGAGTTCTGCCGGCTCCTCGGCGCCACGGCCAGCCTCTTAGGGTTCCATCCGCAGTCGAATGGGCAAGCCGAATGTCTGAACCAGGAGCTGGGCAAGGCTCTCCGGTGCATGGCTGCTGGAGATCAGCGCTGGTGGGCCAAACAGCTTCCCTGGGTGGAGTATGCCCACAATGCCCTTTCCAGCTCGGCCACAGGTCTGTCACCATTTCATTGTGTGTTTGGTTATCAACCACCCACCAGGAGCAGAGCGCGACGTGCTGGTCGGCCCTCGGTTGTGTGCGCCGCTGTCATCAGGCCTGGGCGAGGGCTCGGGTCTCTCTCCTCTGCTCTGTCTCCGGCTACGCTCGCCAGGCCAATAGGCATCGGACGCCAGCTCCGTCATACAGCGTGGGACAGCGTGTTTGGCCCTCGTCGCGGGATCTGCCGCTGCGCACGGAACCCCGCAAGCTAGAGCCCCGCTACATCGGTCCCTACCCCATAAGCAAGGTAATTAACCCATCTGCTGTTCGTCTGCGCCTTCCTAGCTCCATGAAGGTCCATCCCACGTTCCACGTGTCTCGGGTGAGACCCGTGTTTGAGAGCCTCTTGGCTGCAGCGTCTGCTCCTCCTCCGCCCCGGCTTGTCGAGGGAGAGCCGGTTTACACCGTCCGCTCCTTGCTCCGGTCGCGGAATCGTGGACGCGGGCTCCAGTACCTCGTCGATTGGGAGGGGTACAATGATTCGCACCGCTCCTGGGTGCCGAGTCGCTGGATCCTCGACCCCTCACTCGTCGCGGAGTTCCACCGCCTCCATCCGGACCAGGCGGGCCCCCGGCGGGGGCGTCCGTGTCGGTGCCTCGCCGCCTCCTGCGCCCGCGTCTGCTGCTTCGGCGTCGGATGTCGATTCGGATGCTTCGACGGAGTATTGAATTATTGAATGAATAAATAAATAAATAAATAAATAAATAAATACCAAACATAAGTCATCAATCGAGACTACAAAATACATTTGCTGGCGACCATTAGTCGCCGTGCCGCTAAGTGTATAGTGTGTATATATATATATATATATATATATATATATATATATCCATAAAAGCAGCCTTTTTTTTTTATATATAATGTATGTATACGGCTGACTAGTGAAGGAATGAGGTACGATAGTGTATGTCCAAGATTGGAGGAGAATGTTCACAGGAAGGTCACGTGGAGATAAAACCAGCAGGTGCCAGAAGGAGCCACCCGAGAACTCGGCCAAAGATGATCGCCAAGGCCGAAAGACGGGAGGGAAGACAACAGCCCCCACCCGAGAACTCGGCCAAAGATGATCGCCAAGGCCGAAAGACGGGAGGGAAGACAACAGCCCCCACCCGAGAACTCGGCCAAAGATGATCGCCAAGGCCGAGAGACGGGATGGAAGACAACAGCCCCCTCCACACACACACACACACACACCAACCACCCCCCACCTACACACCGAATCGTCCATAACCAGCACCACTCCCATGGAAGCAGACTCTCCTTCGAACTTGCCCCACCCCGAAGACTCATCGCCCATCAATCCCGGCCCACAATGTGCTACTGAATATAAAACTGATCTAACAACCTTGGACTTTGCCTTTTCTGAATGGAGACTTTCCGCTCTTGAAGGGCCCAGCGCTGTATTGCACTTTCCTGAAAACAGAGCTTTTTGAACAAGAATTGTGATTGAACTCAACCAATCTGTCTAAGTCTAATTTCTGCTTCAGTGTCTTTGCATTTTCCTAAATCTGAAGAAATCAAACGAGCACGCAGTGAGTAAATTGGATAACAGATGATTGGCAAAGGCTTTTGCCGTGAGGCGCAGATAACGCGCTCCCTAAATTGTGGACAAAATCCAACACTAGCTCAATCAGTAAGTCACTTGACTTACAAACGGGAGACCCGGGTTCGATTCCCGGCAGGGGCACAATATGAGCAATGAGCGATTACCTTACCAACAGTCAGTGTGGGTCCTTAGGCAAGACCCTTAACGATACCTCCTACCTCAGAGATAATGAGAGTACAAGAAACGAAAGACATGCCGGCTCAGACGTCGCACGGACAAACAAGGTCTGCGTCAGGTGCTGGGGAACCAGAGCACCCTGATGAAAAATGGGCGACTGGAACAAGACAAAAATGGGCGAGATGCGAGAATAAGGATCTGTTGGAATGCTACTACTCCAGCAACCCGAGCGAGAGGGGTTACATGCGGAGAATGCGGGAACAATGGCAACTTCGATACCCACAGTCAACACTATCGGCCAAGAAACTAGTAGCTCAATGTTCCAATATCCATAAACGGCACCTGCTATCACAGCTCAAGATTGATGAGATACAACACAAATGCCATAGCGAAAGTCAACCAGAGCACCAGGTCAGAGACGAGTTAAATCCATGTCCAGAGATTGGGTACGAAACCCCAATAAGCACAATCAAGCTGAACGAGGCAGCAACTGACCTGAAGAACAAGATCACGGTGAGAATGAATGCTCGGGAACCTAGATACACACTGCAGAGGCTAAGTGAAGTACCCTCAGAAAGTCTCCTAGAAGATGTGAATGCAGCATTGACAACAATTCCTACGGCTACCATCACTGAAACCAATGAGCTGATATACACCTCAGCAGCAGTGATCCTAGAAATGCTTGGCTACAAGAAGAATGACCATATGCGACCACAACAGTGCCCACCATGGAAGAGAAGGCTGGAGGCCAAAATCAAGATAGCACGGAGAGAAGTGAGCCAAATGACAGAGGCCCAGAAAGGTGCAATGAAAAAGCAAGTTCCCAAGAAATACAGCCATATGCCCATACCTGAAGCACTCGAAACTGCCAAACAAAGACTCCAAGCCTTGGCCAGCCGCCTAAAGAGGTACACAAGAGAGAATGAAGCCAGACGAATAAAGAGGTTGTTCACAACACAACCAGCGAAAGTGTACGCTCAGTGGCAGGGGAATAATAGCAGAGCAGACCCACCAAGGCTGGAAACTGAACAGTACTGGAAGGATATATGGGAGCGGGAGGCATCACATAAGAAGGATGCACAGTGGCTGGTGGCTCTGAGAAAGGACCACAGCAAGCTCCCTGAACAGAACCCAGTAACCATCACAGTGGCAGACATCCAGAGAAGAGTCTCAGGAATGAAAAACTGGACAGCACCAGGCCCTGACATGATCCACAGCTACTGGCTCAAGAAACTTACAACTCTCCATGAGCGCCTGGCAGCACAAATGAACCAGCTGCTAAGGGATGGGACTCACCCTGAATGGCTAACCCAAGGGCGTACGATCCTGATCCAGAAGGATCCATCAAAGGGTACAGTCCCATCCAACTACCGGCCAATCACCTGCCTCTCCACAACATGGAAGCTGATGTCGGGCATAATATCAGATAAGATCAGCAGGCACATGGATCAATACATGAGCACTGCTCAGAAAGGGATTGGTAAAAATACCAGAGGAGCAAAACATCAACTCCTGGTGGATAGAACAGTCACCCAAGACTGCAGAACTAGACGTACCAACCTGAGCACTGCCTGGATTGATTACAAGAAAGCATATGACTCAATGCCACATACTTGGATCACTGAATGCTTGAGGCTGTACAACATCAATGGGACTCTGAGAACCTTCATCGCCAACTCGATGAAACAGTGGAAAACCACACTTGAAGCCAATGGCAAGCCACTTGCACACGTGACCATCAAATGTGGTATATACCAAGGAGACGCTCTGTCCCCAATGCTGTTCTGTATAGGACTGAACCCCCTCAGCCAAATAATCAACAAGACGGGCTATGGATACCAACTCAGGAATGGGGCCACCATCAGCCACCTCCTCTACATGGATGACATAAAGCTGTACGCTAAGAACGAGCGGGACATTGACTCCCTGATCCACACTACCAGGATCTACAGCTCTGACATCGGAATGTCATTCGGACTTGAGAAATGTGGCCGCATGGTGACTAAAAGAGGAAAGGTAATCCACACAGAGGGGGTCTCACTCCCAGAAGGAACAATAGCAGACATTGAGGACAGCTACAAATACCTTGGAATTCCACAGGCAAATGGCAACCTTGACGAGGAAACAAGGAAAGCAGCCACAGCCAAATACCTCCATCGAGTAAGGCAAGTCCTAAGAAGTCAGCTCAATGGCAAGAACAAGTCCCTAGCCATTAACAGCTACGCCCTACCAGTAATCAGGTACCCTGCAGGAATCATACGGTGGCCAAAGGAAGATATACAGACCACAGATATCAAGACACGGAAGCTCCTAACCATGCATGGAGGGTTCCATCCCAAGTCCAGCACCCTGAGACTGTACACTAGCCGTAAAGAAGGAGGCCGAGGACTAGCGAGCGTGAGAGCCACGATCCAAGATGAAACATCCAAGATCCATAAGTACATCAGGGATAAGGCCCCAACGGATGACGTGCTCAGTGAATGTCTCAGACAATGGGCATCAAAGGAAGATGAGGTGCTGGAGGGACCATCATGGGAGGACAAGCCCCTACATGGGATGTACCACCGAAACATAGCTGAAGTAGCTGATATCCAGAAATCCTACCAATGGCTAGAAAGAGCTGGTCTGAAGGACAGCACAGAGGCACTGATCCTGGCTGCACAAGAACAGGCCTTGAGCACCAGAGCAATAGAGGCCCAAATCTACCACACCAGACAAGACCCCAGGTGTAGATTGTGCAAAGAAGGTCCTGAGACAATCCAGCACATAACTGCAGGGTGTAAGATGCTGGCAGGTAAAGCATACATGGAGCGCCATAACCAAGTAGCTGGAATAGTGTACAGGAACATCTGTGCAGAGTATTGACTGGAAGTCCCAAGATCCAAGTGGGAAACACCTCCAAAGGTGGTAGAGAATGACCAAGATCCTCTGGGACTTCCAGATCCAGACAGACAGAATGGTAATGGCGAACCAACCGGACATTGTGGTGGTGGACAAAGAGCAGAGGAAAGCCGTTGTGGTTGACATAGCCATCCCAAATGATGGTAACATTAGGAAAAAGGAACATGAGAAACTTGAGAAATATCAAGGGCTCAGAGAAGAGCTGGAGAAGACCTGGAGAGTTAAGACTTCAGTGGTACCTGTGGTCATTGGAGCACTAGGGGCAGTAACCCCCAAACTGGAGGAGTGGCTGAAACAGATCCCAGGAAAAACATCTGACATCTCAGTCCAGAAAAGTGCAGTACTAGGAACAGCAAAGATACTGCGTAGAACCCTCAAGCTCCCAGGCTTCTGGTAGAGGACCCGAGCTTGAAGGGAAAAAAGAGACCACCCACGGGGGGTGAGGAAAAGTTTTATATATATATATATATATATATATATATATATATATATATATATATATATATATATATATATATATATATATATATATATATATATATATATATATATGTAGTAAGGCTTTTTTTTGTAAAAAAATAACCATGTTTCAAACTACAGTTAGGGTTTTAAAGTAGGGTTATGGTAGGATTTGAAACTAGGGTTGTCCCAAAACAACAAACCATGAACAAGAGTTCTTCTGAACCCAGAGGAAGGGTCTGTATTTTGACAATTTAACACGTTTAAAATTATATATTACACTTTGATGATAC